>NC_064858.1:16993073-17000573 GCF_024139225.1 Suncus etruscus
AAATATGCGCTTTATTAGGCTTTATTTGATTTTCTGTGCAAACATCTTATGCCAGTACTTCTATTGAATTACCTTTATTGATTTAGTGATAGCCATAGTGATTTTAGAAATTACTTAATCATTCTAAAATGTTCTACTATAAAAGTATATTTTAAAATGTAATATATTGACACTTATTACAAACAGATTTTTCACTTTCAAAAGGTCATTAATTCCAAGTATTTTGATGATGATAGATAATCCTCTAACACTTTTCAATTATAATATTTATTTTCACTCCATATTAACTAAGATAGAAGATGGAGACCAAGAGTTCATCAGTGTCAGATATTTGTCTGAGTAATATGAGCAAAACTCCTTGTCAATGGGTGATTCCGATAACAAGTTACTTAAGTCAGTTAGCAAGAGATTGCCAATATGAGAATTTTATAAAGTGAAAATGTTAAAATATTTTAACTTAAGTATTTTGATATTTTTCAGTCTTTATGACTTTATGCATACTTATTTATTTATCTTACATTGTGATCATCCTTCAATAATGTTTAAAATGTGTTTTCTGTGTTTGGGAAGTGGTAAGCTTTTAAAGTGAAGCCAGCTGATTCACTATTCATAGAAGGTTGTATTTTCTTGATTTTTTTTTTTGGTTTGGTTGTCTATTTATTGGTAAGAATGGTATATTAAATTTCCCAAGTGCTGTTGTATTGTTATAAATGTCTCTCTGGTTCTGTTAGCAGTTGTTTTATTTAATTTATTCTTCTTCAATTGGTAAATTTATTAATGGAGTTTTCTTGATACATTGATAATTATTATGTGTTGTTCATGATTGTCTTCTGTTATCTTTTTTCCTTAATATTTTTTCTAATCAAAGCATGATTATCCCTCACATTTTTAATCCTAAATTTTCCTATGTGAAGTTTCCAACCTTTTCTTTAAGGCTACATTTATTAGTGGAATTCATATAGGCCCCTTATAATAAGAGACTGAATTTTATTTCTTGTTTTACCTGTTTACTTTGTTTATTTGATTCAAACTCAGGTCATTGATATTTAGTAAAATTATATGAAAACATATTTTTGTACAAATTCTGAATGTTTTTGTTGTCTGACTATTATTTGTTTTATTCTTTTCCTTGTCCTTTCATATCATTCCTTTTGTGTTGTGATAATATTTTATCTACATCTATCTGCTTGGAATCTTTTTAGTTCTTTAACTTATTGAACTTTTTAGATCTGAATATCTATCTACTTCCATAATTTAGGGAAAATCCCTGATTATTGTTTCTTCAAAGAACACTATTCCATGCCCACTTTTTCCAGACATTTTATGTATTTATTGTTTCTTATCATACTGTCTCATAAATTTCTATTCTGTCTTTTTGTTTTAATTTTATGATCTTTCATATTTTCTCCTACACTATCTACAAACTCACTAATTTGATCTTTGATTTTTATATTTTTTCTGTTATTCTCCTGTTGAATTTTTGTTTAGCTACTGTATACTTTACCCCTATTATTATGTAGCTTTTCTCATACTTCCTCTTATACTTTCTCTGTACTTACTATAAAAGTTCTCTTTTATGGATATATTGTCA
Organism: Suncus etruscus; assembly: GCF_024139225.1. NCBI lineage: Eukaryota > Metazoa > Chordata > Mammalia > Eulipotyphla > Soricidae > Suncus > Suncus etruscus. The sequence continues at coordinate 16,994,665 of NC_064858.1, forward strand.
ATGATCATCATTAGAAATTTTGCTTTGAAATTCTCTTCAGGAGGCCAAAGCAATTGCATAACAGTAGGGTGTTTGCCTTGCACATGGCTGACTCAGGACAAACCTTAATTCAATCCCTGGCATCTTATATGGTCCCACTAGCCAGGAGCTATTTCTGAGTGCATAGCCAGGAGTAACCCCTGAGCATCACTAGGTGTGGCCCAAAAACAAAAAAACAAAACAAAATTCTCTTCAGGATGTTTACATAGCTCTGTTGTACTTTGGTCTATTTCCAAGAGTTCATCTTGATCCATCAGTACAAGTGAGTTCCTCTGTCTCTTCATTATGTCTTATGCTATGTGAGATCATGAATCAAGAGTCTATGTTTGAGGGGCCCTAAGCAACAACTGGGTTTCATGATCATGAAGCCTACTGTCAACCATGTGGGTCTAGGTGGCAAACAGAAACTCTTGGTCATAAATGCCCCATAGGGGATATAGCACCAAAGTTGGGTTTTGTTGTATTAAACAGTGACCAGATTTGTATGTCTTAGAGCATACATACATACATACATACATACATACATTTGTATGTCTTAGTGGCTGTTATCAGATTTAAGTGGACCTGCATGGCAAACAGGCAGAGAGGCTGTGACATTCAGCCTGTACGGTGACTCAACTTTCAGTTGAAATGCACTATTAGTAGTATCAAGGTTTAATGAGGATGACAGGCAGCCAGAGGTACATGAATACAAAGTCCATGTAAGAGCTAAAGCTTTGTGTTATACAGAGACTTGAAAACTCCAAGTAATCTATTTGCAACTTGGTAAGAACTTTCAGTTGCAAATGCCTAGTTGCCTCTGTGCACCATGTTAAAGTACACATGGACTGGATGTAGGGGTGAAGGTTTGCAAGTATTCAGTGATGACTGTATGCCAAGTTTCACTAGAACTGGGTGAAGAATTATAAATTATGGACTTAAGTGTCTGGTAGCAGATGTTGCAACAAATTGAATTGGACCTGGGTGGTGACCAGAGCTTGTTCATGAGTACATGAAAGATACTACATGCCACAGACATCCATAACTTGCAGCCCGCAGGCCGTTTGCGGCCCCCCTCCGTACAACATTTTGTGGCCCTGCCATAAAGGAATCTTTTGTTTTGTTTTGTTTTGTCTTGTTTTAGTTTGGGTCACACCCCTCAATGTTCAAGGCGTACTACTGACTTTGCACTCAAGGATCACCCCGACTTGGTCTCCTGCAGTCCCCAGGTAAATTGAGTTTGAGACCCCTTCTAATCCATGCTTGCAATATATCTGAAAGGTAGTGGAAGTTTTATTTGTAACTGGTGTCGGAGTTTGCATTATGAGACTAGGAGTAATTTTAGATTGGTTGGTTGAGGGTATTAAGAGAGAGCAGGTAGTAGGATATCCTGAATAATTAGTATGCTCTATAAATTCTTTTTTTTTTTTTTGGATCTCATTTTATTTATTTATTTATTTTTTTATATAATTTTTATTTTGATCATAGTGGCTTACATATTGTTGACAATAATATTCTAGGTACATATTTACATAAAATCAGGGGGGATTCCCATCCCTAAATTGTCCTCCCTACACCTCCGTTTTTGTCCTACCTCCCATTTCCTCTTCCCTCCCCCCCAGGGTGGCTAGAATATGTGATCCCCTCTGTATTTGACCTACTACTTAGTAGTCTTGCATCAGTTTGGTCTTGGTGCCTCCCTTATTTCCCCCTCTAAGTGGGGGCAGGGCTAGCAGTTCAAGTTGGGTGGTTTTGCCTGAAAAAGAGAAAATGAGTGAACTGGGGTAAGAGTCTAATACCCCAAAAATGGGCAGAATCCTTCTAGGGGTTCTCCTCATCGATTTGGGAAATGAAGGAGAAAAAGAAGGTGAAACACCCCATCAGTACCAAAAGAAGTGTCAAATATCCAGTGAGGTCTCCAGTTACATCGATAAGCACCACAAAAAACTGATAAAAAAATACAAACAAAAACAAACAAACATATAAACCAAAAAAACTCGCCGTGGTCTTGAAATAAGAAACATGGTGTAGCACATAATGAAAGAAAAGAAAGGAAGAGAAAAAAAAAACAAAAAAACAAAAAAAGAATAATTGGGGACAACAATTTCAATAATCACATCCAAACCAAGAAATCGACCAAAATAGGTAGGTAAATAAAAATAATAATAACAATAATAAATGAAGGTAATATATATATGTATATAAAAATATCCAAGGTTTTGTGCTTTTTGCATTTTTGTTTTTCCCTCTGCCCTGGCACAGTAAATATTGGGGTCATTCGAAACGGAATTCACTTGCCCTATGAGATATGGGGATTCTCCATCCTTGGAGTATACTGTCATGGGATCAGTTCTAGTCTTTGCTCAGGATCATTACTCTCCCGGTGGTGTTTTTTCTGTTTTGTTTTGTTTTGTTTTGTTTTGTTTTTGTGTGTGGAAGACTTCTGCTTTGTCCAGGGTGATACATTCAGAGCTCTGTGTTTAGTGGTCTCAGTATCTGTAAAGATCCTGAGGTGGGCCTTATGGTGAAGTCAGTCTTTGTGAATCTAGAGGTTCTGTTGCCTCAGTGCCATTTGAATCTGTCTTCTGTGGTTGGTGATCTTGGTCTTTGTACTTATGGTGCTTTCTTTCTGTAAGTGTGCGACTAACTCACAGCAGTATATGTGCAGATTATTAGTAGGAGCTGGTTTAACCTGAAGAAGAAGGAAAAAAAGCACTCCTAATAGCTGATTCTCAATCCCCACGTATCTCCATGGGCTAGGCATGTTTAAATTCTAACCCTCCTCAAGAATTTTCCCTCAGGTTATATTGCAATGGGGAGTGATATACAATATGGAATTTCCCAACCCTACTCTGGGCAAAGTTGAAAAAGATCTCCAAGATGGCACCCACAAATCTTTTTTCATGTAAAGTTTAACTTTATGAACTATGTGTACGACGTCCTATTTTTATTGATTTTTTTAATAGTGAATAGGGAGAGTTGACCCCATGACTTTATGGATTCTATCTGATTCACAGTTGACTTGGGCCCTTTTCGAGGTGGCTGCATTTGTCTAGACAGGATCAGGCACAGATAGTACAGATAGCCTCCTTTATATTGTGCCAGATTTAATATGGTCTCGATGATTCAGGTTGTAAACTTTTACAGTAGATTACAGCAATTTAACTATCATTCCAATATTTTGTCTTTTTGTTTGAACAAGTTAGCTCCATATATCGAATTTTATAGACTCATATTCCTTTTAAACAAATTTTACTGCATTTTGGACCTATCCTGACGTCTCTTTCAGACAACGATTATTAATGAATCATTCTTGATCTAACTTTTGCTGATCCTCACTGAGTAATTTGTGATAAATCTGGGACCACCCATGCCATCCCTGTTCTTGGTTGCTGATTTTATCTGTGCAAAGCAGACAAGAATAGACAGGAGGAAGTCTTTTATAAAACATCTTCATTATGAGGCTGGAGAATATAAGCTTAGAGGGCATTTGGAAGGCTAATATACTGGGCAGGGAAAGGGGTTGTTGGCACCAAATAAACTTCATTCTATAATTAGTTTCAGTATTGTTTGGGTAGGAAATATCTTTGAAGTAATATGTATGAAATTTAACAGCTGATCAATAAAACAGTTTTGTCTAGTCCTTTCAACCAGATCTTTGAATGCAATCTATGTTTAGAATTTTATTTTAGGGTTAGGAACTAGGTTAGGACATGAAACTGGTTCCTGATGAAAGGTTGCCAACTTTCATTCTTGATACTATGTCCATTCTCGACTTCTCATTTGGCAGTAGGGAATAAACCCCATGGGCCAATAGAGCCAGAGTAATATGGAAGGTAGCCATTCAATATGTTTAGAGCTAGAAAACCATTTTAGACAATTTAAGCAGAAAATTATTATTTTTTTTGAGTATAGACTATCCAAGAAGACCCAAATTCTTTGTATGGCCATGCTGTTTCTTTTTTTTTTTTCTGGCACATTCACAGATTTTGGTTTCAACTTTTATTGCTAAAGTGAAAATATTGATACAGATAAATTTAACAAGATGATTAGGGAACGGAATGATTAGGATTTTATTTGAGATTCTGAAAATATCTGATTGCTTTTTGGAGAAATTGGCCATGATTTGATATCTCCTGATGGGTAGCCAGTGGAATTCTCCAATTTCTTTCTGCTCTCATATTCCTTTCCCCTAAAAATTGAAGGGTAAAGCTCTATCACCTCAATATGAAGCATCAAGGGACAAGAGTAAGAGTAGAGTGGGCAAGGTATGCCACTGACCCAGCATTTAATCCCTAGCATTCCATATGGTGCCAAGAGCACAGCTAGAAGTGATTCTCAGGCACAGAGTAAGCCTGAGAAACTCAAGGTGTGGCCAAAAAAATTTTTTAAAAAAAGAGAAAGCAAAAATAGTCAGGTGTCACATATTTGTGTATGCCCTCCCTATCGTGTATTTTGTTTTCCTTGGGGAGTTTTTATCTCAGTGATTTTCCCATAAAGCCAAATAGAAGACTTGCTAGGATGTCTTGACTTTCATCTACTCTAATTTAATCTTCAATAAACTTTAAGCTTAAAACAGGGCGACAGGCATTAAAAACCCATACATTATTGTAATAATGCCCAGAGACAATAGAGATGAGGGCTGGAAGGACCGGCTCATGATATGAAGCTCACCACAAAGAGTGGTGAATGCAGTTAGAGAAATAACTACACTAACGATCATGAAAATGTTAGTAAGTGAGGGAAGTAGAATGCCTGTCTTAAATACATCAGGGGGTGGAAGATAGGGGAACTGGTGGGGGGAGGAATGTTGCATTGGTGAAGGGGGGTGTTCTTTTGATGACTGAAACCCAACTACAAATATGTTTGTAATCATGGTACTTAAATAAATATATTATTGAACATTTTTAAAAAGTCACCTTAAAAAATAAAAAGCAGGGCAGCCCTCATGTACCAGTATGCTATACACCCAGTACAGGATGTAAGCAATTAGAATCCTCACCCTAAATATGGTCCGAGTTTGGGCTCTCCATTTTCACAGTTCTGATTAATTATATGTTACATTGAGCAGCTTTTTATATAAAGCTATTATTTGTCCTTTCTATAACTTTCATGCCTAGTTGATTCAAGAACATTGAATTTCAGGTACTGAGGCTAGTAGAGGCAGTTGGAACTTTCAAGCTTCCTGTTTCCTGCGAAAGGACAGTACAAATTTCTAGTGTTGCCATCTAGATAAAAATAGTGATAAATAGGATATCAGGTGTCAATGAGCTCTCTTATTTTCTCTCATCATTCATTTATTTCGGTCAGTTCTTCCAAGCCCTATGTTTAAAGTGGAAGTCTCTGGTTTCCTTGACACTATTCATAATTGGGAGTGTTAGTAAAACTAATTCTGTAGTTAGGTTTTTATGTTAATTTTTTTTGCCTTATTTTTTCCTATTTGGACCACATAGGGAAACACTTAGGGGGTATTCCTAGCTCTACTTTCATGAATTACTCCTGGTGGTACATATGGGATCATATGGGATGCTGGGGATTGAACCAGGATTGGTCACATACAAGTCACGTACCCTACTCACTGTACTATTATTCAAACTGCGAATTTTGAAGTTTGTAATGAGGAGTCTATATTCTAGCTCCTATGCAGCATTCCTTTTTGATCTTTATAAGCCATAAAGTTAATTTTTATTTATTTGTCTAAATCATTTGTCTTCACCATCATTTGGCTTAGTGTTCAGATATAGAAAACAGACATCCTGGGCCCGGAGAGATAGCACAGCGGCGTTTGCCTTGCAAGCAGCCGATCCAGGACCAAAGGTGGTTGGTTTGAATCCCAGTGTCCCATATGGTCCCCCGTGCCTACCGGGAGTTATTTCTGAGCAGACAGCCAG
>NC_064858.1:17005573-17201048 GCF_024139225.1 Suncus etruscus
AGAGCCTTCTTGTTCTTCCAGTGTATTTGGACAGTCCAAGTAGAATAGGTACCATCGGGCTAATTTGTATATAAAAACCACCCAATATGTTAGACAGTTCTATGTAAAGGCTTAAACTAGACATAAAGACATTTTCTGCAATGTTATTTCTCCTTCCCAAGAGTTAAGTATAATAAAACATCATTACATTAGTTTTATATATTATGATTTATTTACTAGGATACAGTGAGACAAGCTGCACTTTTAGCTGTTATTTTTAAACATCACTGCAAGATAAGATGATACGTTGGCAAGTCAAGGGTTAACATACTGAAGTGAGGGGACAATTGTCCTTTCACCCGAGGAGAAGAAAAACATTCACCTTAGACTTTACTTCCCTCCTTGATTTATTAGATTTTACGGAAGATTTAACATGTTATATCATTTGCATCAAATCAATGAATGATAGTATTTCACTTTGAAAAATTCTACGCAAGAAAAGGAACTTAGCAATTAGTAAGGAAAAAAAATCACAGTACTAGCAAAAATTTCATTAATTCACAAAAGGCTCTTTTAGTGAGTGCAAGCCCCCACCCCTAGTGCTTAAAAAAGAACATGCTAAGTGAGAAATAGAACCCTTGACTTGCCAACACATCATATTATCTTGCAGTGGTGTTTAAGAATAAAAGCTAAAAGAGCAGCTAGTCTCACTGTTTCCTGAGTAATGACCAAGTATATTGAAGCAAACATGGCCAAATGTTCTTTGTGGGGTAGGACCCAGAAGAAATCGGTTAATTTATTATTATAAATCCAGTGTGCACTGGCATCCAACTTCTCAAACCCTTGAATATAAAATTGTATTTTAGAACTCAGAAATACCTTTTATATTTGACCACCTCTGTGCCTCTAAACAGGAGGCTCTTATGAGTAACACCTTTTAATTTATAAGAAAAACATTTGCAATCTTTTTTATTTTTTGTTTATCTTTGTTTTTACCAGAAAACAAGGCACTGTGTTATGCTACATTCATGGAGACCGCATTAACTCATAGGGAGTCACTGTGGGTTGAATGTTCTAAAGAAATATTGGGGAACTAACTTATAAACAGAAGCCTAGTGTTCAGGGTCCCTAGAGAAATAATGACCAGTCTTGCTCACTGAACATTTTGTGCTTTGGGCAATCCAAAATCAGTAGAAGAGTGCAGGAGAGCAATGAAGTCTGTGTATAAGTTAGAATATTTTGGACCAACTTTGTTGTGAGTTTTTTTTAAAACAATCATATGTATAAGTTGTTATTTAGAACAAGAGATGAAATCATAAGCTAAATATATGTGCAGATGATTATGGTTTGCTCTGAATGGAAATCTAGAGCTGTTTTTAAGACTATCTTACAGACTACTGGACTCCTCCTGGAATGCAACTCCTTCAGCAAGTTGCTCACACAGAGATACGTTCTAGCTGAAACTCGTTTCATCTCTGTGATAGTGACCATGGAGGATTTTTTTAAAGTTCTTTGTGTGTTAGAAGTTTCTATTTTGAACCGATAGGCTAGTAAGAACAAAAGAAGAAATAATATTGTGCCACAAAAAGAGAAGCTTAAAAAAGTCTTAAAACACTATTATTTTAAATACAGGGAGTTTTTATTTTTACATTTTATTTTTTGTTAAATGTGCCTTTCTCCACCTGAAGTGGTTAAAAAGGAATTTAAAAACTCCAGATTATTGTTAAGATAAATATTCTAAAGAATCATTGTATGCCCCAAAAACTAAAAAACAATGAAGCATCACATTTGTTTTTGGTCTTCTCCATTAAAATTCCTCCAGCCCCTACCAGTTTGCCCCATCACTTCCTTTCATTCCATTTGGCTTGAATTTAATTTTAATTCAATTGTTATTTATAGGAAAAGAAAAATCAGTCCGAATCTCTAACTAGGCATAGGATTTTTGTTTTTTGTCATAGAAAAAAAGTTCTAGAAGACATATAGTGAAGTAAAACAGTTGTGTTGAAATATATTAAGTTTGCTTAATCTGGTCTCTTTAGAGAAATAGAATGAGAGAGAAATAATAAAAGATAAAAAGTAAAGAAAATGTAAACCCTATAAGCAACAGTATTATGCTCAATAATGTTTAAAAAGAAAAGAAGGAAAAAGTGTCTGCCACAGAGGCAAGCTTCGGCTGGAAGAAGGGGAACGTGATCATTTGTGGAAGAAAATAGACACTGGTGATGGGATTGAAGGTGGAACATTGTATACCTGAATCTCAATTACAAAAACCTTTGATTTAATAATTCGTGATAATTCAATTAAAGAAAAGTATAAAGAAAATTCATGACACAGGCAAGCCCAGGGAAAAGTTCTATAAAGGAAAGATTGTTTACTTAAAACTGGGATGTCAGTCAGTGCCCCCAGAATGAAGTATGCCATAAAGTAAAGGGGAAAGAAACCCACCCAAAGTATAGAGAATTGTAGGGAATTCCCAAATATTGCCAGAGGCAAAAAAGGGAAGTTACACTTCCTGGGGTAGATATGGGAGATAACCAAATGGAGGATCTCCATGGAGGTCATACATTTCAAGTGTACACTCAATGCTAATTTTTCTACCGACTACATTGGTCATAGGAAATTATTTAATTGTTGAAGTGCACTTATCTGACTTTAAGGACATTGGTAGTCTGAAGCATTTACTTCTCTTCTTCAACCACCAGATCTAAAACGAATAGACCATTTCTGTCTCCATTTCTATATTTGTATTTGGAGGGGGTTACACTTGACAGTACTCAGGAATTACTTTTGGCTCTGCACTCACTTAGAAGGGGATTGAGCCAATACAAGGCTGACACAAAGGAAGCACTCCTCACTGTATTAGCTCTCTGGATCTTTATATCCATATTTTTAAAAGCACAGGCAAAATCATAACATTTAGGGGCTATTAAGTGAATAGATAGTATGACATTTTCATTCTTGCAAAAATAGATTGTGAGTGGGTTGAGAATATAGTATTTTGGGTAAGGTACTTGCCTTGCATCAATCAATCAGGATTTAATTCTAGTATGTCATAAGGTCCCCGGTGCACAGCCAGGAGTGATCCCTGAATACAGAGGCAGGAGCAAATTCCAATCTAGGTGTGGCCTATAAAGCAAACAAACCAAAAAACAAACAAAAAAACCCTAATCAAAATAAAAAAAAAAAGGATTTTAGTCGTTTAGAATAGAAAGTTTTTGTTTGTTTATTTTGGTCACACCTGGAAGCATATTCAATGGTTGCTCTTGGCTCTGTGCTCAGAAATCACTCCTAGCAAGCTTGGAGGGACCATATGGGTTACCAGGGATAAAACCCAGGTTGGGCACATACAAGGCAAATATCCTACCTGCTGTGTTATTATCTGACCCAAAGAACAGAAAATGATTTTAAAAAGTAAGCATAACAATATAAAATAATTTTGAAATTGTCACAGATTTTTCTTGGAATAGGGATGTCAAAGGAAGAAAGTTTTTATTTATTTATTTCACAAAAGATACAATGCTATACTTTTATTTTTAAATGTATCAGGATAATAGCTGCATATGCAAATAGAAAAATATATTCCCTAAGACCTTCTAAACGAAAATAATTTTATTATTATATAGCTTTATTATCATTTTTTAATATATGATTTTTTCTTTGTAAGTTTGAGTACTAGCCTCATTTTTCTTTTACTATCATTCATTCTACTCTGCAAAAAGTCTTTAAAATTATCTTAAAAGTAGAATTCTAATAATCTCACCCACTTACTAAATAAAAAGAAGGACCAATAACTTTTCTAATAACTATTAGAATTCTAACTTGCTAGTTTACTTTAAAGACAAAGTTGCACTTTCAATTTCTTTTCCAACTTTCTGTTTATCTCTTCATTGATATAGTGTATTTGATGATTGATTTAGAAGAGGGAAAGAGGGGAAAAAAGGAAAAAGGGAAGGAAAAGAAAGAAAAGAAGAGGGAGAGGGAAACTACTTTTTGAAGTGAAACATCAAACAATCCTGAAAACAAAGACAGTCTCATTTCTTAAAATAAGCACAAATTTGACAAGTTCAAAGGGCATTTTCTGAAGAACAGATGATAAACATAAAACATTAAGTTATATTTGGATTACTTTTAAACACAATTTTAGCCAATTTCATCCATTTGTTCCTGCTGTTTGTCAAAATGATCATTGACACCCCCCCTTTACTCTTAGAAATGACTTAGTTTGTGAAATAAATTATATGGTTATGCTAATGCTAATCCTATTCAGCCTTTGCTAATGGGATTTGTATTGAATTTACTGTCGTAGCTCAGAATCACTATTAAATATTTTGCAATAACAGACAGCACTAGAAATAGTGTTCTGAGTTGAGGATATATGTCAAGACTTCCGTTTTATGTTAAGGACATAGTGGGAGTGACCTCAAGTTCTCATTTCTAACTTCCTTTCCTGGTAGTGCCTGCTTAGGTAATTCTAAAAAAGCTTGTCTTTTTTTTTTTTTTTTCTTTTAGGACCAGAAAAGCAATAGGAAACAAGTCTTTCTAGGACATAAAACAAAACATAAATAACATTTATATGAATTGGGCTAGGACAACTGCTTATATTTTCCTACTAAGTGTGGGAAGTGTTCACAGAACATTAGGTCAAGAACACAGAGGGAATTCTTCCACCATGATGATTAAAACCAGGGATCTGTCATTTATGAGAAAATTCAAGGAACTTTATTTTCCTTTGGATAAATGTTGCAATGATTGTGATGAGAGACATTTGTCATTGCTGCCTAATCACAGCATCGAGATAGAAATCTTTCCTTCCAGCTCCAGAATGCTCAGTAATCCCTCAAAGGGTATCTGTTTTTCAAATATAAAATAGAGGATGGTAGCAAATGCAGTTCAACAATTCATCCAGTAGGGAGAGGCCACTATCTCTGTCTTCTTCAGTTTAGTTCTTTCCAAAATTTCTGCTAGGTTAGTGCCCTCTAGTGGTAAAAATGAATAGTGGTCATGGTCTTTGCATTTGTGTTTTGTAGATACAAAATGCCAACTCCAATTAAATTTCAAACATGTTCATTTTGTATCCCTCTAAGTAAAAGATATGTTCATGGAGCCCGAGCAGTTTTTGTGAACAATCAGAGGCAGGATTTGAAACTAGAATTCATCAGCTACTCCTAATCCAAATGTGGGCACCTTTTTGACATTTCTTACATTTATTTTACTTTTTTTCTTTAATTTTTAAATTTTTTTTGGTTTGAGGTCATACCTGGCTGTGTTCAAAGCTTATTCCTGACACTATACTCAGAGATCACTCGTGGTGGGATTTAGGAGAACGAACATACACTCTGTAACTGCTGGTTCTTCCCCCCCCCCCCACCACCAATTTTCTGGTGACAAAATAGGTACAGATGAAAATGAGGAAGAAGCTTTCATATTAGATGTATTCTCCATACTTCAGTTGCCTTTTATCCTTTTAATTACATGAGTGCTGAGAAGCCTCAAAACCTGGCATTCCCTCTGAAAGAGAAAAAAAAGCTGTCTGTGAAACTTGAAGTGCTTTGGTTTAAACCCTAGCTCAACCATACCACCATTTGTTTACTCAATAAATTTTTATTAAGCATGTCTAAGTTCTAGGATCTCAGCTTTATATAAAAGAGAATTTGACTTGGTCATTTTACTTCAAATTTTGTTATCTCCAAACAGAGATTCATTTCTCCTTAAATAATTGTGGAAAGTGAGAGAAATAGAATGCCTGTTTCAAAGACAGGCAGAGGATAAGGGAGAATGGAGATAGGGGGCACTGATGGCAGAAAGGCTGCATTGGTGAAAGTGGTATACTTATTTAAATGAAACCCAACTGCAGACATGTTTGTAATTATGGTGCTTAAATAAAGATATTAATAAAATAATTGTGGAAAACAAATGATTGAAATTATTCAACATATATGAAAAAGAAGGACCTATGGTAATTTAAACAAAATAGTGGCAATGATGAACCAGTGCAAAGTAGATTTTTTTTCAGACAATTTATGGCCCCAATCTTTAGAGCCATTTTTTGCCTGTCTTCAGAGATCAGGAGGTAGACCATCACATGTACAATTAGCCAAATCCTAATGTCTTTATGAGGCAGTAAAGCAACGATTTGTCTCTTCACATTTTATGTTATATATTGAATGCACATGTCTTTCATAACTACATATGTTGAAAGGCAAATACTCATTGTGGTGGTGTTATATAGATGGGATCTTCAGAAGTTGATTATTACCTGAGAACTAGCCCCACATAAAGAGAACTAGAATTCTTAAAGAAGAGTTTAGAGAGTTCTCTTCCTCTTCTTCCAGGCTAGTAAAAAATAGTTGTCTGTGAACTAGGTAACAGGTCCTATGAAGAAGACATCAGATATGTCATGATCTTGGACTAAGCATTCTCCATAACTGTGAGGAATAAACTTTGTTTATTGTGTCTACCACAATCGTGAATTGTGAATACCACCAAGACTGTGGTATTCTTGCAGTCTGAAAGGATATTTTATTTTATTTTATTTTATTTTTTTTGTTTTTTTGGGCCACACCCTGTGACGCTCAGGGGTTACTCCTGGCTATGTGCTCAGAAGTCGCTCCTGGCTTCTTGGGGGACCATATGGGACGCCGGGGATCGAACCGCGGTCCGTCCTAGGCTAGCGCAGGCAAGGCAGGCACCTTACCTCCAGCGCCACCGCCCGGCCCCTGAAAGGATATTTTAAACTCTGAAATTTCACTAGGGTTTCGAACTGAAGATATTTTCTTTCATTTGTAGAACTGGATGTCAAGGAATTAATTGCCAACATCTAGTATAAAATTATGTTTTATTTTCTAGAAAAATGTAGATGGTGTTGTGTATCACAATCGAATACAATACTTGTATGTGATAAAAGATAAAATCATGCAAATTGATGATATGAGAATGGATTTAGGAGTGTATTGTTCTGAGCAGAGTTAATTAGAAAGAGAAGGACATTGAGTCATCTTGATCTCTCTCATATGTGGCATATAAAGAAATATAGCTGAGAGTAGTGAAGCAAAAAGCAACTGAGAGAACAGCAACAGAAACGAAGAAGTGGTCTTTAGAAGGAGGCTTACCCTGGTGTGGGAATGAGTGAATAGAATTTAGGGTAGGCATTGACAATTATAGAGAGCAGTAAACACTCTAGTGGAGTTGTAGGGGTGGAATGATATGTGCATGAAACCCTACCAATTAACATTGCTGCAAACCACAGTGCCTTAAAATAAGTTTTAAAATGAATGAAATCTCTATTTTTTAAAAAGAATAAATAGTATTTTATTATTATTGAAACATAATCCCAAAATTGAGGATTAATGTTTTTAATTTAATTTTTATTTTGATCATAGTGGTTTACATATTGTTGACAATAATATTTTAGGTACATATTTACATAAAATCAGGGGGGATTTCCATCACCAATTTGTCCTCCCTACACCTCTGTTTTTGTCCTGCCTCCCATATGCTCTTCCCTCACCCCTAGGGCTGCCAGAATATGTTGTTCCCTCTGTATCTAGCCTAATACTTAGTAGTCTTGCACCTGTTTGGTCCTGGTGCCTCCTTTATTTCCCCCTCTAACTGGGGGGCAGGACTAGCTAGTTCAATTTACGTGGTTTTGTTTGAAGAAGGGAATAGTAGTAAACTGGGGTAAAGGTCTAATACGCAGAAAATAAGCAGAATTCTTCTAGAGGGTCTGTCTCCTCCTCAGAGAGACGAAGGAGAAAAAGGTGAAACACTCCACCAGTACAAAAAGAAGTATCCAGTGAGGACTCCAACAATAACACTAAGCACCACAAAAAAAAAAAAAAAAAAAAAAAAAAAAAAGCCACGGTCTTGAGATAAGAAACATGGCAGAGTATATAATGAAAGAAAAGAAAAGAAAAAAAGTGTAAATGGGGGCAACAGCTTCAATAACCACACCAAAACAAAGAAATCTCTATTATTAATACTCAAAAGTATAGGTATATAGGTTTTAAGAAATATTTTTATTTTAAATATATTTTTTTACTATTTTACTTTAGTCAACACATTTCACACATTTCAATGATAGAGTTTCATACATACAACATTTTAAATGTTTCTTCACAATTGTCTTGGTTCCCTATCCTCCACTACCCTCCAATTCTCCCCACCATAGTGAGCTCGGTTCTGTAGAACAGTTCTCAGATTCATAGTATTTTAAGTCACATTTGTTTACACCACTGGGTATGTCTTATAGGTACAATGTCACCACCTCAAAATACGTATTACCAAACTAAAACCAACAGCAAAGTATTTGTGTTTTAGAGGACATATTTAGAAGACTAAATGGCTAACTATTTTCTCAGAACCATGCTATTTCTTGAAGAAGTTACATGGGGCTAGAGAGATAGTACAGGGGTCAATGTGCTTTCTTGTATTTGATTGCCCCTAATTAAAATCTTAGCAGTGCATATGGTCTAAACACTGTTGAAGTAAGTCTTGGGACCTCCAACATTACAAAAAATAATAACTTTCTCCTTTTTCTAATAGAATGATTGAGAAAAATTACAGTAGGAAAGGAAAAGAAACAGAATGTTAGACTATAAAGTAAAAGATTTATAAGTCAATTTTCTTACTTTATAAATTGAAATATAAATTGGACTGTGTATATTGTCCACAGTAATTTTAAATTAATCTTTTCAACAAATATTTTAGCTTACTCGTTAATATATTACTATACAACTAATTTTTTTAATAAAATGAGCAAAGTGGTCAAGTCCCTTTATAGTTTTATATTTTAATGGATAAATGACAGTAAATAATGCATTAGTAGATTAGGTTATAAGACTCTGAGGAAACATATTTGAAAAAGGAAAGAGCTAAAGCATGTTACTAATGAAGGTGAAAGGTAAATAATGCTCTTTTTAAACTCTGTTCGGTGAAGGTGACATTTGGTTAAAGCTCTGAATAAGGTAAGGAAGTGATACAGCTGCATATCAAGAAAAGGATCACTTCAGAAAGACAAAGAAGTGGATGAAAAGATCCAGGCTGAACTCCCATCCAAAAGTCATTGTGGCCAGAATGTGCAGGAGGAGAGCAGAGTGACAAAAATGTGATCTAAAAGAAGCAGAGGAATGACAAACATTACTCAGACATTGGTAGGCATGGTAAGGGCACTGTGCTTTTAGTTCCTGGTGGGTTTTAAGGAGAGAAGTGACATGGTTTATTTGTTTCAAGGTGATAAACCATGCTCAGACAGACATTCAAGGCTCTTTAAGAGAGTTTCCAGGAGTTCTCTTACTGTCTAACATAGTGCTAAATGTTTGCAGTTAAATCAGAAGATCTGTTCTTGGAAACTTTGGGGCAAAATTTATATTTATAGCTATACCAAGATTGTATTCTCACCCAGAGTTTTATAAATATAAAATGATAAATATAATTATATTCAAACATTTTTCTTATCTCCTTGAAGAAAAATAAGATTCAAATTTTTCACATTTATTTACCAGATATCTCATGATTTCTCATAAAAGCTTTTAAAAAATAAATTAATGTACGTCCTGCTGAGAAATCATTGACCCCTGTCTTGGTGTTTAAATTAATCCAAAAGAAAACTGTCCTTTGAGACTGTTTTCTCAGCTTTCACCCACCCACAATTTTTGGTTCTGAGATTGTTTGATTTCAGCCAGAGATTATCAACTTACATTCTCATTGTGGGCTTTGAACACACTGGTTATTTAAAATTTTTAAGATTGAAAATTTGGGAGGGTTCTGCACAGGTCTAGAAAGAAGTCTGAGAGAATTCATTAAAGTTGAATTGTTTATTTTCTTCTCACCTCTTATTTGATTTGGTCAGTAATTTCCCTTCTTTAAGGCAATAAAGTTCATCGATGTGTACTGAGTTCAGAATGGCATGACTGTAAGTGGAGTGTTGTTTTTCAGACATACTCTATGGTAATGAAAAAGCTGTCCTGTATTTAAAATCATTTTTTGGGCTTATCCCTTACAGATATTGCCTGCAACAAACATACTGGCATTCTCACTTTGAATGAAAATATAGTTAAAGGAAACAGCAGTTAGTATTTGGTGTATGTATTGTTTCATTGACCTGATTTTTTCCCCATGTTTGTCATGGCCACATCTAATGCAAAATGTCCTTTAATTGTGATGATTTAATGGAGTTAGATAGAAAGCATGTCTTATATTCAGTTATTCTTTTTAAATAGTAGCTTTAGAATTAAAAATCATGGAATTTAGGATTCTAATCTCCCTTCAGTGTCTCATGCCATTCCATGTTTGTCTGCAAAGAAAGGGACCCTCTGGGGCCAGAACTATAGCACAGTGGTAGGGCATTTTCCTAGCATGTGGCAGATCCAGGACAAACCTGGGTTCAATTTCCGGCATCCCATATGGTCCACTGAGTCTTCCAGGAGTGATTTCTGAGCACAGAGGCAGGAGTAACCAACCCCTGAGTGCTGCCAGATGTGACCCAAAAACCAATAATAATAATAATAATAATAATAATAATAATAATAATAATAATAAAGAATGGGACCATCTGGTCCCTCCCATCAGGTACTGCCTCCAAAGTCTACCCCCAAGATGCTTTTATGTCCCAGCATTGGTCCTGATTTCCCTGCTGTCTTTTGTCCCAAGTTACGTTTTTTTGCAGAGAAAGGGACCCTTTGGTCCCTCCTATCAACCCTCCTCTTCAAAAAATGCACAGAGCTAGCACATCCACATGAATACATTTCAATTTTTCTCAGCAAGTTCAAGGCATATTAGACCTAGCACTTTTTTTCTTTATAAAATATATAACTCAATACTCAGTTAAACAAACCAATGAATTGGAAATATTGTTTTATCATTCTTAGATAATCTCACATGTTTAGGAAAATAACTTCTAAATATATATCTATCCATCTTTTATACAAGCAATTAAATAGATAATTTTCTTAAACCATCTGAAACTCTAGCATTATAACCCCCCAAAAAATGTATACACTAAGGAAGTCAACCAAAACAATTGAGCCTTATAAATGATGACCTAAAATCAACACTTAATGTTTTAGCAACAGAAATCAAGGAGTGATATTAATCAATAAATAAATGAACAATTCAACCAACCCAAAGAATTCTTCCAGAAGATGAGAAAAACCATACAAATGGAATCGAAGAAACTAAAAAACATGTTAGCAAGCCATAGTAGCAGAATATCAGAGGTAGAGAATCTCATAAATAAACCCTAAGAAAAATGGCAAGTCAGTTTTGATAAAGAAGTCAAAATAGAAAGGACACAATAATCAAAGAAAAAGTAAGGTACTTACTTAGTGAAGAAAGACAAAAGAAATAATATCTGAATTTCCTTTCCTTCTGGGAGGTTAAAGAGAAAGGGGAAGAGCAAGTAATGAGGGAAGTAATAGCAGAGAATTATCCCATTCTCTGGAAAGAGGCTGCTCTACAAATCCAAGAGGAGAAAGGAATCCCAACAAAAAGGACCCTAATAGAACATAAGACATATAGAAATAAGATAATGTATTAATCGAAATGACAAAAACCCCAGAGAGAGATGGACTCTTTAAAGCATACCATACTATCCTTTATCATTCTTATGTCCATAAATGAATGAGATAATTCTATGTCTAGCCCTCTCCCTCCAACTCATTTCACTCAGCATTATAATATCCATATCCATTCATGTATAAGCAAACATCATGACTTCATTTTTCCTAACAGTTGTGTAATTCATTGTGTAGATGTACCACAGTTTCTTAATTTTATTTCATTTGTTCTTAGACTCTTGGGTTTTTTTCAGATTCTTGCTATTGGAAATGGTCCTGTGACAAACATAGAATGGAGAGGAATGTTCTATATGATGATTTTGGGTTCCTAGAGAGTAATCCCTAGGAATGGTATTGCTAGATCATATGGAAGCTCAATTTCTAGTGTTTTAAAGAATATCTATATTGTTTTCCAAAAAAGCTGGACAAATCTACATTTCACCTGCACAGTCCCTTTCTCCACACATCCACACCGACACTGGTTGTTCTTGTTCTTTTTGATGTGTGCTAGTCTCTGTTGTATGAGATAACTCACTGCTGTTTTGATTTGCATTTCCCTGATGATTTATGATGTGGAGAATTTTTTCATGTGCCTTTTGGCCATCTGTATTTCTTTTTTGAGAAAATGTTTATTTCTTCTCCCTATTTTTAGATGGGGTTAGATTTTTTTCTTGTGAAGTTTTATCAGTTCCTCTTATATATTAGATATTAACCCCTTATTTGATGGGTGTTTAGTGAACAGCTTCTCCCATTCTGTGAGTAGTCTTTGTATCCTACTCACATTTTCCTTTGAGATGCAAATGATTCTCAGTTTAATGTTGTCCCGTGTGTTTATTTTTTCTTCCACATGCTTGATCAAGTGAATTTCAGCCTTGTAAATGTCTTTAGCTTCAATGTCTTGCAGTCTTGTGCTTATGATTTTCTCTATATACTTGATGGTTTCAAGATTGATTTCAAGGTCTTTGATCTATTTTGGCTTGACCTTTTGCAAAGTATTAAAGAGACCAAAACGTTTTTGTTAAGAAATGAAAACCCCCAATTTCATGAGGGAGAGCAGCTAATGAGGCTTCTAAGCAGTGTTTAGGGTGTCCACTGCCATTCCAGAGATACTTGGCTAATTGTCCCAATAGTGCATTGTGAAGGCCTGAGGATGAAGCACAGTTTGTTCTTAAATGTGCCTGGGACTAATAAGGTCAATTATGCTGTGTTTATATTCACTAGGGCCACTAAGGATGGTGCTAGAGTACCCCATGTTTATTCTTTTTTTGTTTTTAATTTTTATTGTGACCAAAGTGCATTACAAATCTTTCACTGCATCATTTATGTACATAGTGACAATGAATGAGGGGCATTCCCACCATCAGTGCTGTCCTCCCTCTGCCCCTGTTCCCAGTATGCATCCCATATCTCCCACCTTTACCCCCCCAGAATGCTAGTGCAACTGGTCTCCACTTTACAGCTTGTTGTAGATTGAGCATCCATTCCACCGTCATTGGAGATAAAAAGGATAAGAAAAAAGGGAAAAAAATTTGGTGACAACTACCAAAAAAGAAAAAAAGAAGAGAGAGAAAAAAGAAAAGAAAAGAAAAATGAAAGAAAAAGAAAATAAATGGACCCGGCAAATAAAAATAAAAATGAATCTTTAAATAACAACCATAAAAGTGAAAAAGAAAGAGAAAAGTGGAAGAAAAAAGAGATGAAAAATAAAGCCAAAAACTAACAAATCAAAACAAAACAAGAAAAAGTATGGGCGCTGGAGTGGCAGGGTTTGGCGTTCCCCCAACTTTTTTCTTTTTTTTTTCTTTTCTTTTCTTTTCTTTTTTTTTTTCTTTTTTTCTTTTTTTTTTTTTTTTTTTTTTTTGCATAGGCACAGTAAGCATTGGGGACGAAAGGGAATTCCCCTGGCCTAAGAGATTCATGGTTTCTCCATCCTTGAAGCATACCATCATGGGATAAACCCCTGGCTCCATATATACTCATTACTCCATCCCAAAGGCTTTTTTGTGATGCCAGGAAAGTTTCCTCTGGGTTGTGTGTGAGAAAATCAAGCCACTGTAACTAGCGATCTTGGTATTTGTGCGGGTTATAGGTCAGGGTTTAGGATAGAGTCTCTAGGTTCTAGAGGTTCCTAACCATCGTTGTTGTTGTGTTCAGTCATGTCTTTTCTTAATGGTACTTGAAGGGAAAAATATTCATCTTTGAGCCCTATACTATGTCGCTGGGCCCAAGATATAACATTTTAGAGGGATTGTTTGTATGACATCCCATTATTCCCATGGTGTTCAGGACTTACTCATGACTCTGTGCTCATGAATCAATCCTGGTAGGACTTGGGATATTGTATATTGTGCGAGAGATCATGTGTCAGCCATGTGCAAAGCGATTGTTTTATTTGCTATATTGTTGCACTGGTCACCCAAACTAAATTAAAAAAACTATTTTTATTGTACTTTCTAATAGGAAGCATTCTGAAATTATTATGACTCTAACTGGAGACAAATAATAATGTTCAAATATCCAGAGTAGCTTTAAACTAAATCTTATCATCGAACTATTTATTGCCTTATTCTATGACATTTAAAATACTAAGGCATCATTCTTAATAACTTTTCATAATCTATTTTTATTTTACTTGTATTAAGTCATTTTGCCATCCTATTTATCATTAAGCTAATCATCTAAATGGGTAACTAAGTCATAGCTAAATAGGTAATGAAGGCTTTATAAGTAATTACACTATAAAAGAACTAATCCCAATGGCTACCTAGAAAATGTAATTTTATTAATTTAATGCTATATCACTTAATCTAATTTTAATAATTTAAATGTAAAAGATGACTATTTAAAGCTGAAACATTTGGCAGAGATCTGAAAGGAAATTAGAAGAAACACTTTTTTGTGCTTCCTGCTGCTTATGATGGCTTAAGAAGCAATGTGGTGTTTATATTTTTGAATCAGCACTTATATTAGCCTTAGGCTTATCTTTAGACTCATCTAAGGTAAAGGAAGTGAAGAAGGTGCAGCACAAAATTAAGACAATGCCAAAGGTCATAAAAGAGAAGCTAGTGATTCAGCAAATTTCTGAGTCAGTCCTTACCCACATGTCTGGTATGACAATGAAGAGTGCACTATTCAGAGGGGCTTGTTGGAAACAGGATGATAAAAGTCAAGGTCTTCGTCTGGATGTCCTTTTTCACATGTAGCACTTTCATAGAATATACTGCATTGACTAAAGATTACATTTTGCAAATCAAAGCAAACCATTTAGCAATTTTTCACTTAGGTTTTTCTATACTCACTCTTGAATGCACTGAATTAAGATGTTAAATTGTTCTCTCATCTTGGGTTAAAGACAGTGATGGTCACTGGATAAAAACAAGTATTTAGGCATGGCAGGGGTGGAGCAGGGAAAGGCAGAAGAAAAATTGAAGAAGTTTGTTTTATCTAACACATCTGCAAAGCTGCTTGAATTCTCTAGGTGAAGCCTGCCAAAAAATGAATCATTAAGCACAGTAACTGAAAAAAATATTAGAATCATTATTCTAACAGTTTGAAATGCTTATTTGTTTTATATTTTTTTTTATTTTGATCGTAGTGGCTTACATATTGTTGACAATGATATTTTAGGTACATATTTACATAAAATCAGGGGGGATTCCCATCACCAAATTGTCCTCCCTACACCTCTGTTTTTGCCCTACCACCCATATCCTCTTCCCTCACCCCCAGGGTAGCTAGGATATGTGGTCTCCTCTGTATCTAGCCTACTGCATAGTAGTCTTGCGCCTGTTTGGTCCTGGTGTCTCCCTTGTTTCCCCCTCTAATTGGAGGGACAGTACTAGCTAGTTCAAGTTACGTGGTTTTGTTTGAAGGAGAGAAAAGTAATAAACTGGGGTAAAAGTCTAATACGCCGAAAATAAGCGGAATTCTTCCAGAGGCTCTCAACATCGGTTTGAGAAATGGAGGAGAGAAAAAAGGTGAAACATTCCACCAGTACAAAAAGAAGTGTCAAATATCCCGTGAGAACTCCAACAATAAACACAAGCACCAAAAAAAAAAAACCCCACAAAAACAAACACAAAACAAAACAAGCAAACAAACAAACAAAAAAATGCCATGGTCTTGATATAGGAAACATGGCATAGCATACAAAGGAAGAACAGAAAGGAAGAGAAAGAATAAGTATAACTGGGGACAACTTCAATTATCACACCCAAACAGAGAAATTGACCAAAAAACAGATAGGTAAATAAAAATAGTAATAATAAATGAAAATAAAATAATATATATATAAAAAAATAAATAATGTTTTGTGCTTTTTGTTTTTTTCCCTCCTGCCCAGGCACAGTAAATATTGGGGTCATTCGAAAAGGAATTCACTTGGCCTAAGAGATATGGGGTTTCTCCGCCCTTGGAGTGTATTGTCATGGGATCAACTATAGACTCTGTTCAAGATCATTTACTCTCCCGGTGGTGCTTTTGTGGTGTTTGTAAGACCTCTGCTCTGTCCTGGGTGATACTATCAGGCCTCTGTGTCTAGGGATCTCAGTATCTGCACAGATCCTGCGGTGGGAGTTATGATGAAGTCAGTCTTTGTGGTTCTAGAAGTTCTGTTCCATCAGTGTCATTTTAATTCATCTTCTGTGGTTGGTGATCTTGGTCTTTGCACTGAAGCTAGGATGGCACCTAGGACAGTGTCTTTCTTTGTGCTTCCAGAAGCCCCATTCCGTTACAATGGTCTCTGCCAGACCTTTGAAACTGGGGATCATGTTCATTGTGCAGATCGTAGTTAAAACCCTAGGTTAGGGCTTTTTTATTGGTCCCCGGCTGTATACAGTCTGGTCATGGTTCTAGCAGCAGTCATCTGTAACTCGAAATCTTGGCTTTTGGGCCTTCCAAAGGGTGACAAGTCTTCTGCTTTTGTCTTGTCATTCATTAGCTAGAAAGGTAGGAAACCTTCACTTAGGTCAAGTTGTTCCCATTTTCTTCGTTGTCAGGATGTCATATTAGAGCTGGCATTTGTTGGTGACCTCGCAGTATTGCAGCTGTCCCGGATGGGATTTGTTTCCTGTAGCAGTTGTGAAGAACTGTGCCGTTCCTGTGTCTGGGATCCAGGGTTCAAGGCTGGATTGATGGTATCTAAACACCTGAGGTCTAAGTTAATTCCACATGACATATTTTCAAGGTAGGAGATATCCCTCTATTGTAAACAACTATGAGTTCCTATCTCTAATAGATAAGAGCTCTCTTTTTTTAATGTATATATATATATATGTAAGAATTCCCCTTTATTTTAGTGTGCCTTTGCAGGGGGAAATGGTGCTACCTTATATTGTTGGTGCATTTGGGGGTGGTCAAAAGGGGAAAACAGAAACAGGTTACATACCCCAAAAAAAGATGAAAAAATAATAAATAGAAAAAAAATAGGTAACAAAAATGTATGTGCTTACATATGTATATGTAGGCCAGATTTTTTTTAAATGAGTAGCAAAGTATTTAAAGGGCCAAAGTGATGCATATGACTATCTTACATTTGGGGAAAAGCAGGTAAAGAGGTGGTGTGATACAGTTCTTATGCTTATGTTGGAAATACAGGTTTTCCCATTGTCTTTTGGGTTTTTCTTGTGGTGTGTGGGTTCCCAGGCATCTTTCCATCCCATCCCCAGATCTTCTTCAGAGTGGCAAAAGATTTGTGGCAGGGAGGTCCTGGAAGGGTTCTTGCATTGAGGGTACTTTTAGACCTAAGTCCGGTTTCAGGTAACAGTCCACGTTAGGGGGAGTTGGTGGAGAGGGCTGCGCAGCATGGATCCGCAGAGGAGTTGGCTGCCTTTTCTTGCAGGAGACAAGGTGTGGGTTTGACTGGGTGTCCTCTCGACTGGGTGCTGGGTAGTGGTTCGTTGGGGTAGGAGGTCAATCTTGATGCCTAATAGATTAAGGACTGAGGGTGGAGAGTTTTAATATGGCGGGAGGTCTGTATGGGATTGAGGGGTGAAGGGATAGTTGGATTTCCAAAGGGGGAAAAGGGGAAGGTATATGGAAGGGGTAGGGAGGGAGAAAAGAGAAAATACTTTAGAAAGAAAGGGAGAAGAGAAAAGGAAAAAAGTAAAGAGAAGAGTAGAAAAGAGAGAGAAAAAGAAAAAAAAAAGAAGAGAAAAAAAAGAAGATAAAAAATAAAAAAGAAAGTAGTGAGAAGAGAGGAGAGAATAGCAGGGGAATGCTAGTTTGCTTGAATGTGTTCACAGAATAGAGCATGTAGTTTAAGTCTCTACATCTCAGTTACTGCTTCGGTGGTCTGACTGGTCACGTGCTTCAGTTCCTAAAAGAAGGTGTAACCTAGAGATAAAGTGTATGTTAAAGAGTTTTCTCGGGGCCATCTCATAGTGCTAGCTAGGTATGGTATCTCGTGTGGTATCTCGCGCTGCCATCTTAGTTTATCCGCCATTTGTATTCAAGGATGCCTGTGGATATAAAAGCTGAGAGGTTATTTTAAATATTATAAGATAAAGACATTAAAATGTAGTGTTATGGGATGATTCCATTGCAGACAGTGATTTCCCGTGGTGTTCTTTACCTGTGCTCCTGAATACTATCTCTAAGTGATTGTTGTGGGCCTTTGTCGTGGAAGGTTGATTACATACCTGTTCTCTCTACGGTGCAGTTTCTGGTGTTGCTGCTTTCTTTGTGGAATAATGTGTAGTCAAGAGTTTGCGTTGTTCCTTTTTCAAGTACTTTGGGGACTGCTCCTGAGTATATGTTGACTATTGCAGTGT
Source organism: Suncus etruscus (assembly GCF_024139225.1). Lineage (NCBI taxonomy): Eukaryota > Metazoa > Chordata > Mammalia > Eulipotyphla > Soricidae > Suncus > Suncus etruscus. The sequence continues at coordinate 17,023,875 of NC_064858.1, forward strand.
TTAGAGTTTCTACCCTGTTAAACCATGTTATTTGATTGTTGAGTATCAGTTGTGTATAAGATGTGTGTTCTGGGTGCTTCAGAATAGTGCTACCATTCTGTGTTTCTCTTTTGTCTTCTGACTTACTTTGTTTAATATAATATGATCTAGGTCCATCCATGTTGCTGCAAAGTCTGTGATTGTATCATTTCTGACTGCCATGTAATATTCCATTGTGTATATATACCACATCTTAATGATCCATTCATCTGTTGTTGGACATCGAGGTTGAAATGCTTATTTTTAATAGGTACTCTTAGTAAGAAACATAACTGAGATGAATTACTTTGTATTCATTCAGAATTTTTGAAGAAATTACAAAATCAATATAGCAAGTCATGGCAAGTTGTAGTTGTAAAAAAAACAAGGAGAATATTGGAATTGTCAAAAAGTAATCATAATTTGTAGGGTCAGGGTAATAGCTCAGCAGGTAGAGCATTTGTCTACCACATAGTCAACCTAGGTTCTAACTCTGGTATCCCATGTGGTCCTCAAATACTGCCAAGATTAACACCTGAGTATAAAGTCAAGAGTATCACCTGAATACCAGATGTGAGCAGATGTTTGAGCAGATGTGCCTCAAACACCAAAAAAAAAAAGTAATCTGTAATACCTCAGAAAGGGATATACTAATATGTAAACATATATTATAACAATAACTTCAAGTAGAAAGGGTTAAAGATTGTCTTCATGCCTTATAAAATCTTGTTTAAACCAAGTTTCAATAACAATTTTAATTTTTTAGGGCACATTTTTTTTTTGTATCCAAAAAAAATATGGAACGCTTCACGAATTTGCGTGTCATCCTTGCGCAGAGGCCATGCTAATCTTCTCTGTATCGTTCCAATTTTAGTATATGTGCTGCCGAAGCGAGCACTTAGGGCACATTTTCATACAGTATTTTGTATTTTACCATACCCAACACTTGCTCCATTTCTTGACTTAATAAGATTATCAGGTGAATTTATACAACTTTTGTAATACTGGAATATACTAAAATACTTTATCATCTGCTATAATTCAAGATTAAATAACATTAAATATATGGAAGCTGTATATTGCTTCATGTAGAGAACACTATGCTTCAATTACCTTTTATATGTCCTTTCTTATTTCAATGTGGAGTCTTTATTTATGACACAACGTATTTCAATTTATAAATCATATTTTATTCACCATGTAAACATCAACAAACACGAGCAATTTAAAAATTCCTCCAATAAATATTATTGTTTATTCATTAAAAATATCCATTATATAATTTTCAGACACAAAAGATAAAAGAGCTGGAAGTTCCAGCTCACCTCAGGAAGCTCACCACAAAGAGTGATGAGTTTATTTAGAGAAATAACTACATTTTGAACTGTCCTAATAATGAGAATGTATGAAGGAAATGGAGAGCCTGTTTAGAGTACAGGCAGGGGTCGGGTGGGGAGGAGGGAGACTTGGGACATTGGTGATGGGAATGTTGCACTGGTGATGGGTGGTATTCTTTACATGACTGAAACCCAAACACAATCTTGTATGTAATCAAGGTGTTTAAATAAAATATATATATATACATTATAAAATACCAACCACACCAAAAGTTAATAATTTTACCTGAAAAATAATTATCAGAAATGAGATGCAAACCCCAATCATCATCAGACAGCACTTGTATTATTAGATAAACTATCCTATTTATAGTACATCTCTTAAGCTTATGATATTTTTGATTTATTAATGCATTTCTAACACAACCTGATGTACAAGAAGGGAACTTTTGAGATTTAAGAGTTGATAGGAAATACGAGTATGGTCCCTTCTAATCTGTATTAGCCTGTAAGATCATAACTTTGGAGTGAACTCTATGAGGCTTGAACTCTAGTCATGCTTGGGTATGCCTGTCAAATTATGCAATGGCTTTGTGTGATGGTTGACTGAGACCTGTTTTTATGATGGCTGGGGAACCTCCTGAAAAACACCAAAGAATAAAGATACAAATACGAGTAGAACATTATTCTAGCAAAATTAAACTCTTTGCTTTACGAAGAGATGCGAGTGGGATGTACTCTGGGAGAATTGTTGGAAGATGGTTGACACTGATGGTGGGATTGGCCCTAAAACATTGTATGTCTAACACTCAACTATGAATAATCTTGGAAATCATAATGCCGTAAATAAAAAATTTAAAAATAAAGATGCTTGCTATAGATACACAGAAGCCCATTTTCTATAATGCTTTTTTACATAAACTAGAAGGGGTTATCAAATATTCAAGTAAACCAGCTGATGTTGCTTTCAAAAAGTTTCAGTAATTTCAACAGCATCAGCCCTTTCTTATGCTTTTAGTCATCCAGGAAAATCGTCATTGGAGTGGCTGAAGAGTAATAATACATAGATTGCTTACCTTGCCCAGACTTACCTAGATTCAATCCCCACCACCTCATATGGTCCCTTGAGCTCTGCCAGGAGTGATTCCTCAGTGCAAAGCCTTAAGTAGATATAGACCAATAAAAAAACAAACAAATAAACAAAATGGCTGTTGCTATGTTGTTAACCAGGAGCCAGAAATCACCAAAACTAATCATTTGAGTTGGTGAACACTATGGTGGCTACCAAATGGAAGGGTGTGGTGTGGGCATAATTAGCAAATGGATCTTTTATTGATGGATGATACAAACTTTAGTGGTAGCTGTGGTTGAGTCTTATATACATAATTCATAGAAACATATAAAGCTGTACCTATGAAAGTATACACTATTGTAAACAAGAGAGAAAAAGAGAAGAAAATGAGGAACAACTTCAGACTCTGTTTAATATATCTGGTATTCATAAACTGGCATAAATGACTCGTGTTAAATACAAAACAATTAACCACATCATTTTAAAAATCAAATAAATTTTATTAGTTAACTTATTAAGTTTATTAAATTTCATACCTAGCAAGTGCTGAAAAACATGACTTAAAATGTGTAAGAGTTTTATGGGCAAGAAAGAGAACAGAATAAGCCGAAAAGGTAGGCATTCTATGATGCCTGGTGATGCTGATGAAAACAGAGACTTATAGCAAGCTGTTTATGTCAAATTTTCCTACCATTTTTAAGTTTTTTAACTTTTAAAACTTTGAGTTTTTGTATTTTGGGCTACAGCTTCTGGTGGACACACTTGGCTCTGTGCTCAGGAATCATACCTGTTGGCTTTAGGGGACAATGTGGTGTGCTAGGGATTCAAGCCAGTACATCTGAGTATAAGTTAAGTACCCTACCCTCTGTACTATCTTTCTGGCACCTACTTAAAAAATGGAATAGATTATTGTTTCTCACCATAACTTTTGTTTGGGGAGCCGGGGATGCCATACCTGGTGGTGCTCAGGGGTTACTCTTGCCTCTCAGTGCTCAGAAATTACTCTTGGCAGGCTTGGGAGACCACAATGGGTGCCTGGAATGGAACTCAGGTTTTTCGAGAGCAAGGCAAATATATTAGCCACTGTGCTACCAATCCAACGTCATGACCATAAAATTCTTTACCAACTAGCTACTACTAGATTCTGGAAAGGTAATAACTAGAGGATTTAAATCTGTAGTTAGAGTTTGGTAAGCTTAGAACAAACACCTTCATTTTATCTCTGTTGTTCATGAAATATATGGAAACAAAAGTCAGTCATTATTATATTTAAAATAAAACAACCAAATTGAAATTGTTAGCTTAAAATCAATTTGGCACATCTTGATTTTAAGTTTGCTTTTAACCTTGATTTGAAGTGAGCACAACTAATTCATGGTATTCCCAATATACTTTATCTAAGGTCTGATCAAGTCCAAAGCAAGAGGTTTTTCATGATATTACTCATATATTCTTGAGATTTGTCTCTATATAAATCCATCTCCTATTTTTTGATGCATAGACTGTTGTGAAAATAGCAGAGTAAGATAGAAAGGAAACAACTATTTTTTAAAGAGGTATTATCCCTGAAGGGAAAGCAAAGTGATTTTTCTCCTTTATAAAAGAGCACTGAGAACCACAGGTATTTTTTTCTCTAACTACAGTTTTCATTCAATTCTTCCAAAGTCTTCCAGACTTCTTTTGGTTGAATTTTATGCTTAACCATCACTTTGTTTAATCACCATGCAAGTGAAGACTAGCAGGGATTTTATTCACTGCTACCATTGACTCAGCTTTTCATTTTTGTGACCACTCCTAAATATTAATGTAAACTTGTGAAATTCCCTAATTTTACTGAATTCAGATATTGCTGAGACAATTAATTCAATTTTTAAACAGTCTTTTTAATCTCATTGAATCTAAAAAATTATTGTAAAATTACATTATTTTGTGTACCACTAAGAAAAAACTTCTAGTTAAATATGTCACTACATATTTTCTTATTTAGAATTTTAAATAGAAAACAATAAAAAAGAGTTTCTTAAGCATTTTTTATAAAGTACTTCATATATATTCTTGAATAAAAAGGAACATGATAAAGACATTTATTAATTAAAATGTTTATACTTTAAAAAAGAGAAAGATAAAAATATTTTAAAGGTGTTTATATTTGAAATATGTCTAAAATTTCACATCAAGAGTCTCAGTTCTTCTGAATCAAATTTTTAACTCACCATTGTTGATATTTTTATGTACCATTTTGCCAGCATATAAGATGACCCTTCAACTCATGAAAAACTTCCTAAAAGTTGGGAGTCATATTATATGTTGGTATATAGCATGCTGAAACTTGTTCCAGATTCAGGGATGAGTGATCCGCACCCCTCTTACTTTTAAGAAGTAACTTACTTTTAAGACTTTTAGGAAGTTTTTCATGGGTGGAAGGGTCGTCTTATACACCGGCATATACGGTAATTCTTCCTCACTATCTCAAAAATCCTGGTGTTGTATTACTGTTTATTACTTAAGTGTTCCAACTATAAATTATTTTTATTAAAACACTAGTCAGTTAATAAAGAACATTACAAGGCACTAAAAAATCTAAAGTGTTTACTCACAAACATGATCACTGCTCTTCTATGAACAATATCGTTAATTTTTCACAATGAACTTATGTGTTTGTAGTATATAAATGCAATAACTCAGAAAGCATTTCTCTTTATCTGACTTATTTTGCTTGACTTTGTGAAATACATGCTTGTTATCACAGTCTGTTCATTCCTACTTCTATATAAGACTGAACAAATAAAAATTTTTATATATTTGTTTTCTAGTTTATATACCATTGATTTGTTGTCATTATATATCACTACAAAGAATACGGGGTAAGCAATCTTCTGCCTGCTTCCTAGTGCAAATATGCAGGCATATATCTAAAAGTGAGAACACTGGGAATTTAATACTAATAGTTTTACCATCTGTTGTATTGATTTATACTCCTACTAACAGTTCAAAATTTGTAAAATTAATCATTCTTGATAAACTCCAAGATTTTACCCACTCTAACTTTTTTATATTTGTCTTTTTCTTCATGTTTGTTTTGGGGCCACACCCACTGACGTTTGGGGGTTACTCCTGTCTATATGTTCAGAAATTGCCCCTGTCTTAGGAACCATATGGGACAAACCATGGTCCATCCTAGGCTAGTGCTCGCCTTACACCCTGTGCCACCACTCTGGCCCCAGAGGAACACTTTTTTGGTAGATGCTTAAAAGGCTTCCGGGGTTCCTACCAGATTCTTAGCCAAACAGAACAATAGTTGAATGCAAAGGCCTGAGGAGGAAATATTGCTTGGACTCTTATTAGCTTCTGGGGATTTCCTGGATCATACCTAAGGCCTAGTGGTTCTCTAGGGTTGCGTCCAGTGCTGGTAGGGGAACCACAAAGTTCTAGGAATGGAAGTAGTTTAAGGGCATTCTAAGAATTCGCTTAACCACTGTACTATGGCTTGGTTGCACTAGTTTTATTTAATTTTATGTTTCTTGTAATGAATAGATAAAATTAATTTATTCTTTTAGCACTTTTGTAACATTTTTATGCTAAATGGTTTTTAAAAATGAATTTTAATGATTAATAGTTTAATAAGTCTATCATAATATGCTTATTTTTCCATTGTGGTACCTGAAAAGCCTCTGCCCACTTCCCATATTTTTACAACTAAAATTTATATTTTAGTGTTTTCCTCATATTTTATTTTCAGAAGTGTATTAAAAATGTAAACTGAGGAACTCTGATGGAACGCTGAAGCCTGGCACATCTCTCTGGACTGTCTGTCTTCTGTGCGGCATCTGCGGGCCTGATTTCCTCCTGTGTGTGTGGCTTCATCTGCAGACGGTTAGCCTTACTTGAAGGTGAGTTTCTCCTCCCAGAAAGGGAGGAGCTGGTTGAACTCTGATGGAACGCTGAAGCCTGGGACATATCTTTGGACCGTTTTTTTTTTTTTTTTTTTTGGTTTTTGGGCCACACCTGGTGGTGCTCAGGGGTGCTCCTGGCTGTCTGCTCAGAAATAGCTCCTGGCACACATGGGGGACCATATGGGACACGGGAATTCGAACCAACCACCTTTGGTCCTGGATCGGCTGCTTGCAAGGCAAACACCGCTGTGCTATCTCTCCCGGACTGTCTGTCTTCTGTGCGGCATCTGCGGGCCTGATTTCCTGTGTGTGTGGCTTCATCTGTTGACAGCTACCCTTCCCTGGAGGCGAGTTTTTCCACCCAGAAAGGGGCTCCGCTTTGCTATGCAGCCGCACACATCATTTAGCCAATGAATACAACAACAACACGTAGAAAAACCCACAATACAAGTGAGACAATGGGGAAACAACGCAGGACAGTGCCAGATATAGAGAATAAAGATGGCAACTCTGATGACCAAAACATGGCCAATCAACTAGTCAGTCTCTCAGATAAGGAGTTTAGAGTCACAATATAGAAGATGTTCACAAAACTCAAAGAAAGTATAGAAGAGAACACTAATAAGAATCAAGAGAATATGAAGAAAGAAATCAGAAAACTCCAAACTGAAATTTCAGGTCAAAAAACAGGTCTGAAAAACTCAGTAGATGAGTTGAAGAAAAAAATAAATGAACTTTCCCACAGGTTAACAGCAGCTGAGGATAGAATTGGTACACTAGAAGATGAAATGAATAACAACTCCATACAGCAGAAGAGATTGTAAAAAAGCCTTAAAGCAAAATGATCAAACAATGGAAAAATTACTCAAAGAATGGGAACAGATGAAAATAGAAGTCTATAATAAGCTCAACAGAAACAACTTAAGAATCATTGGAGTCCCAGAGACCCAGGAAGAAAATCTCCAGCAAGAATCAAATGTCACGAACATCATTAAAGAGAAACTACCAGAGCTAAAGAATACATGCGATCAAATTCTGCATGCCCAAAGAGAACCAACTAAAAGAGACCCCAGTAAAAACACCCCAAGACACATCCTAGTTCCAATGACGAATCCCACTGATAGAGACAGAATTCTGAAAGCAGAAAGATCAAAAAGAGAAATTACATTCAAGGGAACATCTTTGGGATTTACTGCAGACCTGTCACCAGAAACACTCAAGGCCAGAAGGCAGTGGTGGGACATAGTGACAAAACTCAATGAAATAAATGCTTCACCTAGAATACTGCATCCAGCAAAACTCACTTTCAGGTTTGAAAGAAGAATACATGGCTTCACAGACAAACAACAGCTCAGAAACTTTACAGACTCAAAACCAGTCTTAAAAGAAAAACTGAAAAACCTATTGTAAGACAAGACTGACCAAAAGACACACCAAATTTCGATGTAAAGATAGCATTAAATCCCAGGACAATTATTTTTCTCAATGTCAAAGGACTAAATGCATCAGTTAAGAAACATAGAGTGACTAAATGGATCAAAAAACTCAATCCAACCTTCTGCTGCCTACAAGAAACACATCTGAATAGTCAGAACAAATACAGACTCAAAATAAAAGGCTGGAGGAAAATCATCCAAGCAAACAACACCCATAAAAAAGCTGGCATGGCCATACTAATATCAGATGATGCAAACTTTATGCTCAGAAAAGTTATAAGGGACAAAGATGGACATTTTGTATTAAGGGATATGTACAGCAGGAAGAAATCACTCTCCTAAACATATATGCACCAAATGAGGGGCCTGCAAAATATTTAATACAAGTGTTTAAAAATCTGAAAAATAATATCAATAACAACACAATAATCATGGGAGACCTCAACACAGCATTGTCAACAACACTTGATAGGTCAACCAGACTGAAAACAACAAGGACACTCTACCCCAGAAACCAGGATACACATTCTTCTCTAATGTACAAGGAACATTCTCCAGGACAGACTACATGCTAGCACATAAAACATACCTCCATAATATCAAGAGGATAGAAATTTTGCAGGCTACCTTTGCTGACCACAAGGCACTGAAATTATATGTAAACTACAAAGGGACACAGAAGAAAAACTTTAATACCTGGAAGTTAAACAGACTAATACTGAATAAACAGTGGGTCTGAGATGAAATCAAAGAGGAAATTAAAAACCTTCCTAAAAACAAATGACAATAGAGACACAAACTATCAGAACCTATGGGACACAGTAAAAGTGGTAATGAGAGGAAAATTTATAGCTTTGCATGCACAATCAGGAAAGAAGAAGGAGTATACCTGAATAGCTAATGATGCAGCTCATAGAATTAAAAAGTGCTCAACAAAAGGAACCAAAACTAGGCAGACAGAAGGAAATAAGAAAGCTGAGAGCAGAAATCAATGAAGTGGAAATACAAAAAACAATCCGAAAGATCAATGAAAGCAGAAGTTGGTTCTTCAAAAAAATAAACAAGATCGATAGACCACTGGCAAAACTAACAAAGAAAGAGAGAGACTTGATAACTTGTAGTAGGAATGAAAAAGGAGAGATCACTACTGATATGGCAGAGCATCAAAGGGTATTCAGAAACTACTTTGAGAAAATCTATGCCACTAAAAATGATAACTTGGAAGAAATGGATAAATTCTTGGACTCATAATATTTCACGGTTAAATGAAGAGGATGTAGCATATCTAAACACCCCCATCACTATTGAGGGAATTAAGACAGTAATCAAATGTCTGCCCAAAACAAAAGCCCAGGCCCAGATGGATTCACTAATGAATTCTTTCAAACCTTTCAAGAGGAACTACAACCAATCCTGGCAAGACTATTTCATGAAATCGAAAAAACAGGAACAATTCCAAATAGTTTTTATGAAGCCAAAATTACCTTGATACCTAAACCAGACAGAGATACTGCAAAAACAGAAAATTACAGACCAATATCATTAATAAACACAGATGCAAAGATCCTCAACAAAATCATGGCAAATAGGATTCAATGCCTCATTAAGAAGATCATCCACTATGATCAAGTAGGTTTCATCCCAGGAATGCAAGGCTGGTTTAACATCTGTATATCTATCAACATAATACACAATATCAACAATAAGAAAAATTAAAATTACATGATAATATCAATAGATGCAGAGAAAGCATTTGATAAGGTCCAACACCCATTCTTGATCAAAACTCTCAGCAAGATGGAAATGAAAGGAAACTTCTGCAATATACTTAAGGCCATCTACCACAAGCCAGTGGCAAATATTATCCTCAATGGAGAAAAAATAAAAGCCTTCCCTCTAAATTCTGGCACAAGACAAGGCTGTCTTCTCTCACCACTCCTATTCAACATAGCACTGGAAGTACTTGCTATAGTGATTAGGCAAGAAAAAGATATCAAGGGAATCCAGATAGGAAAGGAAGAAGTCAAGCTCTCGCTGTTTGCAGATGCCATGATACTCTATTTAAAAAACCCTAAAGACTCAACCAAAAAGCTTCTAGAAACAATAGACTCATATAGCAAGGTGGCAGGCTACAAAATTATCACACAAAAATCAATGGCCTTTCTATACACCAATAGTAATAAGGAAGAAATGGACATTAAGAAAACAACCCCGGGGCCGGGCGGTGGTGCTGGAGGTAAGGTGCCTGCCTTACCTGCGCTAGCCTAGGAGACGGACCGCGGTTCGATCCCCTGGCGTCCCATATGGTCCCCCAAGCCAGGAGCGACTTCTGAGCGCATAGCCAGGAGTAACCCCTGAGCGTCACCGGGTGTGGCCCAAAAACCAAAAAAAAAAAAAAAAAAAAAAAAGAAAACAACCCCATTCACAATAGTGCCACACAAACTCAAATATCCTGGAATCAACTTGACTAAAAATGTGAAGGACCTATACAAAGAAAACTATAAATCTCTGCTCCATGAAATCATAGAGAGCATGAGGAAATAGAAGCACATACCCTGCTCATGGATTGGCAGGATTAACATCATTTAAATGGCAATACTCCCCAAAGCATTGTTCAGATTTAAGGTGATCCCTCTAAAGATACCCATGACATTCTTCAAAGAAGTGGATCAGGCAATTTTGAAATTCTTTTGGAACAATAAACACCCTAGAATAGCTGAAGCAATCATTGAGAAAAAGAATACGGGAGGAATTACTTTCCCCAACTTTAAACTGTACTACAAAGCAATAGTTATCAAAACAGCATGGTATTGGAATAAAGACAGGCCCTAAGATCAGTGGAATAGAGTTGAATACTCAGAGAATGTTCCCCAGACATACAATCACCTAATTTTTGATAAAGGAGCAAGAAATCCTAAATGGAGCAAAGAAAGCCTCTTCAACAAGTGGTGTTGGCACAACTGGCTAGCCACTTGCAAAAAATTGAACTTAGACCCCCAGTTAATATCATATATGAAGGTAAAATCCAAATGGATGAAAGACCTCAATATCAGACCCGAAAGTATAAGATATATAGAACAACACTTAGGCAGAACACTCCAGGACATTGAGACTACAGGCATCTTCAAGGAGGAAACTGCCCTCTCCAAGCAAGTGAAAGCAGAGATTAACAGATGGGAATATATTAAGCTGAGAAGCTTCTGCACCTCAAAAGAAATAGCACCCAGAATACAAGAGCCACCCACTGAGTGGGAAAAACTATTCACCCAATACCCATCAGACAAGGGGCTAATCTCCAAAATATACAAGGCACTGATAGAACTTTACAAGAAAAAAAAATCTAATCCCATCAAAAATGGGGAGAAGAAATGGACAGACACTTTGACATAGAAGAAATACAAATGGCCAAAAGACACATAAAAAAATGCTCCACATCACTAATCATCAGGGAGATGCAAATCAAAACAACTATGAGGTACCACCTCACACCCCAGATATTGGCACACATCACAAAGAATGAGAACAAACAGTGTTGGCGGGGATGTGGAGAGAAAGGAACTCTTATCCACTGCTGGTGGGAATGCTGCCTAGTTCAACCCTTATGGAAAGCAATATGGAGATTCCTCCAAAAACTGGAAATCGAGCTCCCATATGATCCAGCTATACCACTCCTAGGAATATACCCTAGGAACACAAAAATACAATACAAAAATCCCTTCCTTACACCTATATTCATTGCAGCACTATTTACCATAGCAAGACTCTGAAAACAACCAAGATGCCCTTTAATAGATGAATGGCTAAAGAAACTTGGTACATCTACAGCAATGGAATATTCTGCAGCTTTCAGGAGAGATGAAGTCATGAAATTTTCCTATACATGGATGTACATGGAATCTATTATGCTGAGTGAAATAAGTCATAGAGAGAGAGAGAAAATGCAGAATGGTCTCTCTCATCTATTGGTTTTAAGAAAAATGAAAAATATTCTGAAATAATAATTTTCAGACACAAAAGAGAGAAGGTCTGGAAGTTCCAGCTCACCTCAGGAAGCTCACCACAAAGAGTGATGAGTTTGTTTAGAGAAATAACATTTTGAACTATCCTAATAATGAGAATGTATGAGGGAGATAGAAAGCCTGTCTAGAGTACAGGCAGGGGTTGGGTGGGGAGGAGGGAGATTTGGGACATTGGTGATGGGAATGTTGCACTGGTGATGGTGGTGTTCTTTACATGACTGAAACCCAAACACAATCATGTATGAAATCAAGGTGTTTAAATAAAATATATATGAAAAAATATAAAATGTTTTATATTTATTATACATTATATTTATTATATTATAGAAATGTATTTTAATTAACTTTTAGACACTACTCTTTGCAATATTATTAATGATAGGGTTTTATGCATAAAATGTTCTAACAGCATACCCTTTACTAGAGTGTCTTCTGTCTTTACAATTTTCCCAGTGTCCCTTCCCCTAATCCCCAATACAATAGTAAGTTTTCTACTTAAAGACCAATTTTTCATTTCTGTTGCTTTTAGTGATTTTTTTTAATTCCCCTTCTGTGTTTCCTTGCATTTCATCGATGAGAGGATCATTCTGAATATGCACCTCCCCTTATGAATAACTTCATTTAACATGATCGTCTCAAAATCCAATCACATAGCTGCAAATTTCATTATTTCATATTTCTTAGAGTCAAATATTTTATTGTGTTTGTGCATCACAGCTTCTTTATACAGTCATCTGGTCTTGCACACTTAGTTTTTCCAATTTTATGCCCTGGGGGTAGATGTCAATCAGTGAAATTGCTTGATTATATGGAAGCTTAACTCCTAGTTTTTTGATGTGTTCATAATATTTTTCAAAAAGGTGGACCAGTCAACATTCTTACCAGCAGTGTATGTGGGTTCCTTTTGCTCCACATCCAAAAGAACATGAGTTGAAACCTAGGTTTGTTGCAATGTGGGATAGTCCCACTGGTGTGAAAAGATATTTCAGGGAGCTGGAGAGATAACACAGTGTAGGGCGTTTGTCTTGCTTGCGGCCAACCTGGGATGGACCCAGGTTCAATTCCTGGCATCACATATGGTCCCCCAGGCCTGCCAAGAGTGATATGAGCACAGAGCTAGGAGTAACCCCTCAGTGCTACTGGGAGTGACCCTAAAACCAAAAACCAAAAAAGAAAGAAAAGAAAAGAAGAGAAAAAGAAAAGAAAAGATATTTCATTGTTGTTTATGTTTCCATTTGCTTTATGGTAAGTGATACAAAGCATTTTTGCTAAATAAATTATTTAATTAAATCATAGAGATAAAGTGATATTCATTTAGTCATTCCTTGCCTTTTAATTTGGGGTTTTAGAACATTGATGTTGAGAGAGATGATTATCATGGGTTTTAGTGCCATTTTTTGGTAGGAGTTTGGTGTGTCCTGTGGTCTCTTATCTTAGAGTAGATCTATCTTTCAGTTCATCCTTTAAAGCTGGTTTCGAGTCTGAAGTTTCTAAGTTGTTGTTTGTTCTGTGAAGCTGTGTATCCTTCCTTCAAACTTGAATGTAAGTCTGCCTGTGTGAAGTACCTTGGCAATGCATTCATTTCACTGAGTTTTGTCACTATATCCAACCACTGTCTTTGGGCCTTGACAGTTTCTTGTGACAAGTCTGTGGAAAATAATAAGTATGCTCCTTTGAATGTAATTTTCCTTGTTTATTTTGCCTTTTTTCAGTATTTTATCCCTATTTTAGATTCATCATTGTGCCAAGGATGTCTTGGGGTGCTTTTCTTTGGATTTATTTTAACTTGTACTCTTTAGGCATGCAGAATTTGATTGCTTGCACTCTTTAATTTTAGCTCTGGCAGTTTCTCCTCAATGATGTCCTTGACTCTTGATTCTTCATGGGGGGTTTTCTTTCTGGGTTTCTTAGACTCCAATAAATTTTGTTTTTTTTTTTTGTTGTTGAGTTTATCAAAGACTACTATTTTCTTTTTTTTTTGGGGGGGGGTCACACCTGGCAGTGCTCAGGAAAACTCCTGGCTCCATGCTCAGAAATTGCTCCTGGCAGGCACAGGGGACCATATGGGAAGCCGGATTTGAACTGATGACCTTCTGCATGAAAGGCAAATGCCTTTCCTCCATGCTATCTCTCAGGCTCCTAAAGACTACTATTTTCATCTGTTTACATTCCTTAAGGACTTTTCCCATTGTTTGAGTATTTGTCTTGAGGTCTTTTCCAACCACTTCTATTGTTTGAAATTGTTATGACATTCAGGATTGTTACTCCTGAGCTTGTTACTCAGAAGTTGATACTGGCTTGGGGGACCATATGGGATACCAAGGGATCAAACCGAAGTCTGTCCTAGGTCAACCACGTGCAAGGCAAAACCCTACCACTGCGCCACAGCTCCTGCCCCATGCTCCTCAATAATTTAATAGGTGTCATTTTTACTACTAAATTTAGTTGTTAGTCACAAAAACTAATCCACGCCCTCTGGCGAATAACATATTCATCATAAATTCTCTTGTTTTTGTATCCTGGGCACTATTTCCTTTGAGGTGCAGAAACTTCTCAGCTTAATATATTCCCATCTGTTAATCTCTGCTTTCACTTGCTTGGAGAGTGCAGTTTCCTCCTTGAAGATGCCTGTAATGTCCTGGAGTGTCTTGCCTATGTGCTGTTCTATATATCTTATGGTTTTGGGGCTGATATCGAGGTCTTTAATCCATTTGGATTTCACCTTCGTGCATGATGATAGCTGGGGGTCTACGTTCAATTTTTTGCAAGCGGCTATCCAATTGTGCCAACACCACTTGTTGAAGAGGCTTTCCCTGCTCCATTTAGGGTTTCCTGCTCCTTTATCGAAAATTAGGTGGTTGTATGTCTGGGGAACATTTTCTGAGTATTCAAGTCTATTCCACTGGTCTGAGGGCCTGTCCTTATTCCAATACCATGCTGTTTTGATAACTATTGCTTTGTAGTACAGTTTAAAGTTGGGGAAAGTAATTCCTCCCATATTCTTTTTCCCAATGATTGCTTTAGCTATTCGAGGGTGTTTATTGTTCCAAATGAATTTCAAAAGTGCCTGATCCACTTCTTTGAAGAATGTCATGGGTATCTTTAGAGGGATAGCATTAAATCTGTATAATGCCTTGGGGAGTATTGCCATTTTGATGATGTTAATCCTGCCAATCCACGAGCAGGGTATGCGTTTCCATTTCCGCGTGTCCTCTCTTATTTCTTGGAGCAGAGTTTTATAGTTTTCTTTGTATAGGTCCTTCACATTTTTAGTCACCCACTGAGTGGGAGAAACTATTCACCCAATACCCATCAGATAAGGGGCTAATCTCCAAAATATACAAGGCACTGACAGAACTTTACAAGAAAAAAAATCTAATCCCATCAAAAAATGGGGAGAAGAAATGAACAGACACTTTGACAAAGAAGAAATACAAATGGCCAAAAGACACATGAAAAAATGCTCCACATCACTAATCATCAGGGAGATGCAAATCAAAACAACGATGAGATACCACCTCACACCACAGAGAATGGCACACATCACAAAGAATGAGAACAAACAGTGTTGGCGGGGATGTGGAGAGAAAGGAACTCTTATCCACTGCTGGTGGGAATGCCGTCTAGTTCAACCTTTATGGAAAGCGATATGGAGATTCCTTCAAAAACTGGAAATCGAGCTCCCATATGATCCAGCTATACCACTCCTAGGAATATACCCTAGGAACACAAAAATACAGTACAAAAACCCCTTCCTTACACCTATATTCATTGCAGCACTATTTACCATAGCAAGACTCTGGAAACAACCAAGATGCCCTTCAACAGATGAATGGCTAAAGAAACTGTGGTACATATACACAATGGAATATTATGCAGCTGTCAGGAGAGATGAAGTCATGAAATTTTCCTATACATGGATGTATACGGAATCTATTATGCTGAGTGAAATAAGTCAGAGAGAGAGAGAAAAACGCAGAATGGTCTCACTCATCTATGGGTTTTAAGAGAAATAAAAGACATTCTTGCAATAATAATTTCCAGACACAAAAGTGAAAAGAGCTGGATGTTCCAGCTCACCATAGGAAGCTCACCACAAAGAGTGATGAGTTTAGTTAGAGAAATAACTACATTTTGAATTTTCCTTATAATGAGAATGTATGAGGGAAATGGAGAGCCTGTTTAGAGTACAGGCGGGGGTTGGGTGGGTAGGAGGGAGACTTGGACATTGGTGATGGGAATGTTGCACTGGTGATGGGTGGTGTTCTTTACATGACTGAAACCCAAAAACAATCATGTATGTAATCAAGGTGTTTAAATAAAAAAATAAAAATTAAAAAAAAAATAAATAAATTCTCTTGTTTTTAATTTCCAAAGGAACAGGATCCTAGTTCATTTGACAAAAAAAACTGCAATGTATAAGAAGATGGTTTATAAAAATGGGTAATCAAAATTATTATGGTCATAAAATCAGATTAATTTATTAAATACATTTGTCTTTTCTATTAAAGTATACAATTACAGATATACTGTTTCTGGAGTAATCTTTTCTTACTTAGCATTTTAAATCCTGCAGGGGGTTGACCTTTTCTGTCACAGTACCAATATGATCATGCTGATTTTGTGAATACAAATATCTTCACATGAATACTGAACAATTTCTGAGAAGCTGAAATATAGAATGCACATTTTAAAAGATGAGATTTATTTTTAAGGATAAAGAAAGAGGAATTTTTAACCAATTTTTATAAAAGAGATATGACTGTTTACTTTCTTCCACATTTATAGGTTTTTTGTTTGTTTTGTTTTTGGCCACCAGCTGTGCTCAAGGATTACTCCTGGCTCTGTACTCAGAAATTGCCCCTGAATTGGTGACCATATGGGATGCCGGTAATCAAACCTGAAGGCACACTGGGTCAGCTGTGTGCATGGCAAATGTCCTACCACTGTGCTACCACTGTGGCCTGTAGGTTTTTTTCTTTCTTTCTTTTTGGCCTGTAGGTTTTTAATGATGCTCCTTTAGTGCAACGTTGGCTAAAAAATTTTTTGTTTGAATATCTTGAAGAATACTACATTTAAAAAGATTCTGATTTTTTTTGTTTGTTTTTTGTTTTTGGGCCACACCCGGCGGTGCTCAGGGGTTACTCCTGGCTGTCTGCTCAGAAATAGCTCCTGGCAGGCATGGGGGACCATATGGGACACCGGGATTCGAACCAACAACCTTTGGTCCTGGATTGGCTGCTTGCAAGGCAAACGCCGCTGTGCTATCTCTCTGGGCCCAAAAAGATTCTGATTTTGTAAAAGGTAAAATAAAAGTAAAACCCAACAAAAGAGAAATATGACAAAAATAGTTCTAGAAATAAAAATCAGTTCTGAAATTAATTATATTCAAATTAAATATAACCATTTAAATTATAAGCTAGTTTAAATCTTAATAATGAGGTAAAACCAATGATGCTCAATTTCAATGCCATAATAAATACTTTACAGTGCATTTTTAAAGGTAGGAAACTTTTCATATTGTTTAAATACAACATTGAGATGATCATAGATATTTTAAGGAAACTTTAATTTGGTGTATATGTAGGATAAATGGTATTGGGAAACTAATACATTGAAGGATTCCTACTAAGAAATCATCATAGATCTAGAATAATATTAAAGTATGTGATCTTAATTTCCCTAAAATATTCTCAAATCGCAGGAATATAGTTTGTAATTACCATTCCCTATTTCTTTTATAAATTATATTTACTTAAGCGCCATGATTACAAACATGCTTGTAGTTTGCTTTCAGTCATAAAAATGTACACCGCCTTATCAGTGCAACGTTCCCACCACCAATGCCCCCGATATCTAGATCTAAATAAAAAGGGGTAAAATTCATAGTATTTAAATGGCAGACATTTAAATATTTGTGTTTTTCAAGCAGCATTGTGTCATTATGGATATAATTTTAATAAGTTTTATCAGTCTCTACAACAAAATACATGGGTTATTCAAAATATACAAGATAAAAATTAGTCTAGAAAATAATTGTGTTGATTAATTTACCTGTGAAAATAGTCTGCCCCTGAAATTAATTTTGTGTGGTAATTTTAATTTACTATTTTCTTTAATCATATATTGTGCCCACGTTCAGTGATCCCATTACATTTTAAAAATTTTGTATTCAGGGGCCAGAGAGATAGCACAGTGGCAGGGCATTTGCCTTAGAAGCAGAAGGACTGTGGTTCAAATCCCGGCATCCCATATGGTCCCCCAAGCCTGCCAGGAGCGATTTCTGAGTGTAAAGCCAGGAGTAACTCCTGAGCGCTGCTGGGTGTGACCCAAAAACCAAAAAAAAAAAAAATTGTATTTAGAGACCAGAGAGATAGCACAGCGGTAGGGCGTTTGCCTTGCACATGGCCAACCCAGAATGGACCTGAGTTAGAATCCTAGCATCCCATATAGTCCCCTGAGCCAGGAGTGATTTCTGACAGCAGAGCTAGGAGTAATTCCTGAACACAACTGGCTGTGGCCCTCCAAAACAAAAACAAAAATAATTTGTATTCATATCTTGAATATTAGGAAATGGAACTAGGGCAAGCTGAGAGAAATGTAGCTCACTAAAACCAATGTTTCAAGTCAAAGTTTGTTTTTGCCCTTAATATTCTAACTCGTTCATTTATCAATTACCTAAAGAAATTTAAGAGAAAACAAATTAGTCAGCATAATAATTAGTGTTGGAAACTGAACCCCAGTTATTTGCATTTTGAATGTTGGCTACGTTGGTATATTATTTTTTATTTAAAAGCAAATTTTATAAATATATACATATTTTATTTTATTATAGATTACTATTCATTTGTACTTTAGTCAATTTTGTCAATTATATATACATATATAGCTATGTATACTTATATAGATTTATAATTACCGTAGTTGCCGCATATAAGACGACTGGCGTATAAGACGACCCCCTAATTTTGCAGTTAAAACATAGTTTTAGGCCTATATTCGCTGTATCAGACAGAACGTTCCTGTGCTGCAACTGTATGGACCACAGTGAGCCAATCACAACAAGCAAAGGTTCAGAGGTTCTACTGTCATAGACTTCCTCTCTGACTCTGGCCAATCTGAGCAGGCTTTTGAACAGTGTCCATTAAGGTCCAGAACATTGTCTAATTTGCATGCATCAAAAGCCTGCTTGGATTGGCTGAGTTAGAGAGGCGGTCTGAGCAGCCTTGCAGTGATTGGTGCAGGATTGAGTTGGAAAATTCGTTTTGTGGCAATATTCAGACAATTTTAGTTTTGCATATTGAAACATTTTTTGAGATACACTCGGCGTATAAGACGGCCCCCAATTTTCAGTTGACTTTTTTTTGTTTGTTTGTTTCAAAAGTCATCTTGTACGCTGGAAAATACGGTATACTTATATTTATATTGCTATTGTGTGGTTCTGTTTTCACAAGCGTGCTTTTGTTGGAAAAATTTAAAGTTCCTTCAAATGATAGAATGCTTAAGGAAGATTTAAAAAAAAAAAAAGAACAATAAGACGTTGAATAGGATTTGGAAAAATAAGCATCAAGATTTTGAATCATGCAATGTTTAGATGCATGTAATTTTCCAGGGTAGTTGTTCATTTATGTAAATCTTAATTATTTTTGTTTCTTTTTCTTTTTTTTTTTTTTTGGTGGGGGCACACCTGAGGTCACTGCTGGCTTTGCATTTAGTGATTACTCCTGGTGCTCGGGTGGGTGATCATATGAAAAAACAGGGATTGAATCTGAGTCAGCTTTATGCAAAACAAGTGTACCTGCTGTACCATCTCTCTAGCCCTAAATCTTAATTTTCTATGTATAGAGTATTTTTTGTTTGTTTGGTTTTAGGCCACACCTAATGGCGCTCAGGTGTTACTGCTGGCTATGCACTCAGAAATTGCTCCTGGCTTGGGGGACCATATGGGATGCTGGGGGATAGAACCGCTGTCTGTTCTACACTAGCATGTGCAAGGCAGACGCCTTACAGCTTGCGCCACTGCTCAGGCCCCTTTATAGAGTATTTTGCAAATTATTTTTGTAATAAGAAAAATAATACTTAAAAATAAAAACAAATATAAAAGAAATGTTTCAGAGAGATCAATTATTTATCCCTAGAACATGTAATTCACTATAAAGCAATTATATATTTCCTGAGTTTTTATTTTATGTACACATGTGATAAACATTCAGTTTGTATACTCTCTATCCATTTGTATAAAGCATTTTCATGTGAGACTGTATGCATATATGCAAATATATGTGAAAACATATACAGGATACATGAAGAAGTATAAAAATGATAGCATGTTTTGGTTTTTTGTTTTGTTTTGTTTTGTTTTGTTTTTGGGTCACACCCGGCAGTGCCCAGGGGTTACTCCTGGCTCTATGCTCAGAAATCCCTTCTGGCAGGCTCAGGGGACCATATGGGATGCCGGGATTTGAACCACTGACCTTCTGCATGAGAGGCAAACACCTTACTTCCATGCTATCTCTCTGACCCCAAGCATGTTTCTTATATGTCAAACATGTTCAATGTATGAGTACTCTTATTTTACTTTTTACATGGATGTTCAAATAATATGGACTTATTATCTATCCATATATATTAGTGAAATATAGTAGATTTGAAGTTTTCCCACTCTCAGTCTAAAAAAAAAATTATCTGTCTGGAAGTGATTGGCATAAGTAGTATACCCAATGGAGAATGCTTTCTAAAAGAATTGTTAGTTCAGTAAATATAGCACACACACACACACACACACACACACAACACACACAAAACAGCCATAGGATCAAGATCCTATCATATTACTCTATTACAATTTAGGTTACTTATATAACCTTCAAAGGTTACCAGCTATCACACTTTTATCTATCTACAAAATAAAGCAAAGAACCGGAGAGATAGACAAATGGACTGTGCATGCTTGCATGCAGAAATTCTAATTCCATCTACCACATGGTCCCCAGAGCACTGCTAAGTGTGAAAGCTCAACAACCAGAGCACAAACATTTCCCGAACACTTACTGGTAGCTGTGATTAAAAAAAATAATATAGCAAGGTTCTTTATAGAACCTATAAAACAAACAAAAAATAACTTGTGAACTCTGGGATTCTGTGAATGAAAATCTAGGCAGAAATTAAATCTGGGTCATTAAAAGAGTTAAATCAACCTTGGGAAGGATTATTCAAAGAAAAGTTTCTTCTTTATTTTAGCTATCTTCCAGTGCAGAAAATCCACTATAATATAACTATAATAGTTGATAGGTGACCTCAAGTGCCTGCTTCAATATCTCCAGGGATAAGGAGTTCATTCTTCTGGATAGTATCATTTCATCCATTGCTAAAAGCTGTAATTCTTTTTCTTTGCTTTTATGTAGAAGAAAATTTTATCAATTTTTATCTGTCTGGAACTACATGGAATAATTGTATTTTTTTAAAACCAACATGAACATTTAACTTGAAACTAGTCCCTCTAAGCTAAATCCACTAAAATATTTCTAACTTCCTTCTGAGGATGTGGTTTTGAGGCATTTTACCACCTTAAACAATAATGACATGGGTGCATCTAGGAATGTCAGAATGCTGTTGACAGCCTCTAGTCCTCTCTTCTTATTGATATTAGAATGAGAGTTCCAGCTCTACATTCTTAATCAAAACTTGAGGTTTCTCAGTATTTGGATTCTAGGGATAAGCCTAGTGGAATGTGCTGGAAACCTCTGTTTATTGTTACCAACAAACTGGTTGGTAGTGAAGTTCCTTCTTTACCAGCGGAACTGACTGTATCTGAGTGGAATGTTGTTCCAGGTGGGTGATTTCTTTCCCAGAGCAGGAGGAGTTGTGAATTCTCATGGGTTCTAAAGGCCTCTACATACTGGAGGCTGCATGTTTCTAAGAAATTCCTTAAATCAGCAAGCACTTAAATGTATCACCCAAATCCCCAAGTATTTGGTTCACCAGTCCCTTCCCCACATTAATATCTACACTCAAGATTTTATTACAAAGTAGGGAAAGATTTTCCATTCTCTTTGTTTTATGTGTTTCCTCTTTGGATTATAAATCTTATCCCTATTCTGAAATTGTAAAACACATCCTGTAGAATTCACTGCAAATCTATTATGTACACACACACATTTGCTTTCTAATTCCATCCCTTTCTGACTATTCTGGTATAAATTAGATGCAATCTCTCTCTCTCTCTCTGTGTCTCTGTCTGTCTCTGTCTCTGTCTCTCTGTCTCTGTCTTTGTCTCTCTCTCTGTGTCTCTCGCTGTGTCTCTCTCTATATCTCTCTGTCTCTCTCTTTCTGTCTCTCTGTCTCTCTCTCTGTCTCTCTCTCTGTCTCTCTGTCTCTCTCTGTCTCTCTGTCTCTCTGTCTCTGTCTCTCTCTCTTTCTCTCTCTCTCTCTGCCACACATGGTGATACTCAAAAATTAGTCCTGGATCTGAACTCTGAATCACTCCTAGGGACCATATGCAATGCCAGGCATCAAATCCAGGTTGGCTAAGTACAAGGCAAACACCTTATCCACTGTATTATTGCTCTGACCCCTGAATATCTCTTCTTGAACTCATTTGGATTGACTTTTTTCTTCCAGGCTTAATTCCAACTTTCAACTGAAGATAAACTGTGGCAAACTAGGGATCTTTCAGACCTTTAAAACAACCCTCTTTAGGTGGATCCTTTATCCCTACCAGTCTTGGAAGCATGATCAAATAGGGATTAGAGCTCACTAATAGAATAGGTCCATATTCTGGAACTCTAGTAGTTGCTTTGTGAAGCTGAGGCTTTTAGTCTCTGAAAACCTTGCTGGCTCACTCTTACTTTAGTTTGTTTCTGACTACTTAGGCACCTTTCCATTTCCTTTATATGATTGGCATTCCTATGGTCAGCAAGAAAATGAGTGATGTCTGCTGTTGGTAGGAGACTTCAGGTTGCAGAGTTTTGCTAGAATGAAATGAAGGCACTCAATGTATTTCAGCCTGCCCACATTCAAGGAATAAAAAATGCTTTGGGAAAAGTTTGCATTTGCTCTCCATCATTTGTTAAGAAACTTTCATAGGGTGTCAATCAAATGACAAGACAGAATCATTTCTTGGATAAGAAATTTACTTTGGTAAAGCAGGTCAAATTTTCTATAAATAGAAAGTAGTTTTTAGTATGCTTCTAGCAATACTCTATGATGGATATTAAGAGCATGTTAGTGTTTATTTGTTATTTATCATATACCCAGCAGAGTTCTCTACCCTTTTAATCCTCAAAACAGGAACATGGGCAAAGGACTTTAATAGTTAAACAAAAAAACAGGTAAAGCAATGGAGGCAAAATGAATCAGTAACCTGCTTCAATTTACAAAGTCAATTTGTGTGCAGAGTCAGGAAAGGACTTTACCTATTTAGCTCTAGTAGATCAGCTCTAATTACTCTGTCTATCATTGCTATTGCTAGCCCTTCATTCGGCTTCCTAGAACTTTTACCATTTCTAGTAAAATAAGATCATTCTTTTCTACATAAAACTAATTTTCTTTTTTTATATCTTTATTTAAACACCTTGATTACAAATATGAATGTAGTTGGGTTTCAGTCATGTAAAGAGCACCCCACTTCACCAGTGCAACATTCCCATCACCAATGTCCAAAGTCTCCCTCCTTTCCACCCACCCCCGCCTGTACTCTAGACAGACTTTCTACTTCTCTCATTCATTCACATTGTTCTGAGAGTTGTCAGTGTACTTATTTCTCTCACTGCACTCACCACTCTTTGTGGTGAATTTCATGTCGTGAGCTGGACCTTCCAGCCCTTCTCTCTTTTGTCTCTGAGAATTATTGCAAAAATGTCTTTTAGTTTTCTTAAAACTCATTGATGAATGAGGCTAATCTGCATTTATCTCTCTCCTTCTGAATTATTTCATTCAGCATAATAGATTCCATTTACATTCCTGTATAGGAAAATTTCATGACTTCATCTCTTTTGACAGCTGCATAATATTCCATTGTGTATATGTACCAGAGTGTCTTTAGCCATTCATCTTTTGAGGGGCATCTAGGTTATTTCCAGAGTCCGGCTATTGTAAATAGTGCTGCAATGAATATCAGTGTGAGGAAGAGATTTTTTTTATTGTACTTTTGTGTTCCTAGGATATATCCCTAGAAGTGGTATAGCTGGATCATAGGGGAGCTCAATTTCCAGTTTTTGGAGGAATGTCCATATCGCTTTCCATAAAGGTTGGATTAGACAGCATTCCTACTAGCAGTGAATTTTCTAATCCTATATCTTCTCATAATCATTATTCAATATAAATATACCTTTCTTGAGGTCAGAGTGGTGGCACAAGTGGTAGGGTGTTTGCCTTGCACGCGTGTCCCATATGGTCTCAAGCCAGGAGCAATTTCTGAGTGCATAGCCAGGAATAACTCCTTAGCATCACCAGATGTGGCCCAAAACCAAATCAAAACAAAACAAAACAAAAAACTTTCTTAATGCCCCTCTTTGCCTGAAAACCTTGCACCTGTTTTGGGAAGCATCATCAGATGGCATGAAAGCAAAAATGAATGGCCATTTCTGCTATCTTTTGAGTAGTTTACTAAGAAGATTCACATTAAATGTTTAGCCCTCAATCTAGTCCTTAGAGGTAGTAAGATAAGAAAGAAATTTGAGATGAGTTCCCTGCTCAGCTAGTAAAATGTAACATAGGACTTGATCATAGGCTTTATGCACAGCAGGGCTATACACACTAAGTGTGACCTCTGTTTTCTTTGCCTTCTCCCTGCCCTTTACAGTGTATTTTTTATGAGACTCATACCATACATCATAGTATTAGGTATTTATGTAAGTCTTCATAAAATCACTTCTGGTGGCAAAAACTGTCATCATCTGAGCAATATTATAGTGGGTAGAGCATTTGATCAAATCCAATTTGATCTGTTTTCTTGAACCTGTCAGGAGAGATTCCTGAATGCAGAACTTTTCAGAAATGATCACAAGTGGATGTGGCCCAACCCTTACCCTCAAAACAAAAAAACCCAAATTACTATATCTTTATCTTTTTACTTCATGAACTGTTAGTCCATTTCTTCTTACCTAATTTAATCAATAAATTTTTGTGTCATTGAATAGAACTGAGTTGAGAATGAAGAAGGCAAATTTCTATAGAAATAGACTTGCCCTGGAAATTCCTTTAAATCTTCAAGTTATTAAATAATGAATAGTTTCCTTAGTTTCTAAGCCTTGGGGGAAGGAAGAAATGAGCTACAACAAGCAAGAACCTGCTTCAATTCACCAAAGGAGAAAGTGCTTTCTTTCAGACATGACAAGTTCCCAAAATATGCAGTGTTAATTCCAATAGAGTTCATGCATCCATCACAACTTGCAACTGCATTGGTATGTGCAAACTCTCTCAGGAACAGAGGCCTAACCAAAGGTGACAGACAGAATACATTAAAATACCACAAAAGCAACTTAATGTGAATAGTGTATGGCTTTTGTAAAAAGAAATCATTTGCTTGGAAATTTTCTTTTATTGCATGCCATATTTTTACTTACTGTATCCAATTAGCTGATATTTGTTGAGTGGAAGCTGGTCAAATAATTAAATAAGGAGTCCAAGGCATTGTGTCCATTCTATCATTGTTAAATTCCCCTATTTCTGATACATAAGCTTTGTATACATGCCACCATTACTTAATTGCCTTATGTCAAAAATTAAAAAAAAAACAAACACTAAAAATCATCTTTCTTTCTTGAGGAGATATTTAAAAGCCATAATGATAATCCAGACATGCATTAAAGCAAACATGCTTTAAGATATCAGAACTATTTCTCTTACCTTATTCTAAATGTCTGACAAATAGACATGGCTTTAAAATACATACATTTGGAGCTGGGAGATAATACAGCAGATAGGGCACATGAAGGTTGGTTCCAGCCCCAGCAACACATGGTCCATTGAGCATCACCAGCTGCAGCCTTGGAAGCCATTGTTTTCCATAAAGGCTCGACTAGATGGCATTCCCATCAGCAGTGATGAGAGTTCCTTTTTCTCCAAATTCCTGCCAACACTTATTGTTCTTGTTTTTTTGTGATGTGTACCAGTCTTGGTGGTGTGAGATGGTACCTCACTGTTGTGTTGATTTGCCTTTCCCTGATGATTAGTGATGAGGAGTCTTTTTTCATGTGTCTTTTGGCCATTTATATTTCTCCTTTGAGGAATTATCTGTTCTTTTCGTCCCATTTTTGGATAGGGTTAGATTTTTTTTTCTTAAGTTCTATCAATATCTTAGATATTAGCTCCTTATCTGATGGGTTTTGGGTGAATAGTTTCTTCCATTAGTGGGTGGCTTTTGTATCCTCATCACTATTTCCTTTGAGGTACAGAAGCTTTCAGTTAAATAGAGTTCCATTTGCTTATCTCTGCTTTAATTTGTTTGAACAGTGCTGTTTTTTTTTTCTTTTCTCCTTGAAGATGCCTTTGGAATCATGGAGCGTTTCACCTATGTGTTCCTCTATATACCTTATGGTCTGGATCTGATATTAAGGTCTTTAATCCATTTGGATTTGACCTTTGTGCATGGTGTTAAATGAAGTCTGAGTTTGCTTTTTTGCTTGTGGCTGACCAGTTGTCTCAAAACCACTTATTGAAGAGGCTTTCCTTGCTTCATTTTGCATTTCTTGCCTCATTATCAAAGATTAATTGATTGCACATCTGGGGAACATTCTCTGAATACTCAAGTCTGTTCCACTGATCTGAGGATCTGTCTTTATTCCAATACCATGGGGTTATTTTTGTTTGTTTTTTTGTTTTGTTTTGTTTTGTTTTGTTTTGTTTTTTGGCCACACCCGGTGACGCTCAGGGGTTACTCCTGGCTATGTGCTCAGAAGTCGCTCCTGGCTTGGGGGACCATATGTGAAACCGGGGGATCGAACCGCGGTCCATCCAAGGCTTTCGCAGGCAAGGCAGGCACCTTACCTCTAGCGCCACCGCCCGGCCCCACCATGTTGTTTTAATGACTATTGCTTTGTGATACAATTTAAAATTGGGGAAAATGATGCCTCCCATCTTCTTTTTCCTTGAGGTTGATTTAGCTATTTGTGGGTCTTTATTTTTTGAAATAAATTTCGGGAGTGTTTGATCCACTTCTATGAAGAATGTCGTGGGTATCCTTAGAGGAATTGCATTAAATCTGTAGTGCTTTGGAGAGTATTGCCATTTTAATGATGCTAATCCTTCCAATCCTAAAGTTTGTTTTTAACTAATTTTGTATAAATGAATTTAATTATTTAGTGTGAGAAATATTTGAGATATTAAGTATGGTAAAAATGGATATAAGCCAAAATTGGTCTTTGCAAATACATGATTCTGTTCTTTTTTTTGGGGGGGGTGAATCACATCCGGCAGTGCTCAGGGGTTACTTCTGGCTCTACACTCAGAAATCATTCCTGGCAGGCTCCAGGGACCATATAGGAAGCCAGGATTCGAACCACTGTCCTTGTACATGCAAGGCAAATGTCCTACTTCCATGCTATCTCTCCGGCCCCACATAATTCTGTTCTAATATAATATTAGTTGATATTTAAAGAAGTTGAAAATAAGGCAAGAGGTTTGTTTTTATTTTTATACTTTAAAAATTATTCATTTATCTGACTTAATATGTAATTGAATATTATAGCATTTTAAAATAATTTTTTTTAATTTTATTTAAACACCTTGATTACATACATGATTGTGTTTGGGTTTCAGTCATGTAAAGAACGCCACCCATCACCAGTGCAACATTCCCACCACCAATGTCCCAAGTCTCCCTCCTCCCCACCTAACCCCTGCCTGTACTTTAAACAGGCTCTCCATTTCCCTCATACATTCTCATTATTAGGAAAGTTCAGAATGTAGTTATTTCTCTAGTTAAACTCATCACTCTTTGTGGTGAGCTTCCTGTGGTGAGCTGGAACTTCCAGCTCTTTTCTCTTTTGTGTCTAAAAATTATTATTGCAAGGATGTCTTTCATTTTTCTTAAAACCCATAGATGAGTGAGACCATTCTGTGTTTTTCTCTCTCTCTCTGGCTTATTTCACTCAGCATAATAGATTCCGTGTACATCCATGTATAGGAAAATTTCATGACTTCATCTCTCCTGACAGCTGCATAATATTCCATTGTGTATATGTACCACAGTTTCTTTAGCCATTCATCTGTTGAAGGGCATCTTGGTTGTTTCCAGAGTCTTGCTATGGTAAATAGTGCTGCAATGAATATGGGTGTAAGGAAGGGGTTTTTGTACCACTCCTAGGAATATACCCTAAGAACACAAAAATACAGCATTTTAAAATAATTTAAGGCAGATAAAAATATAGACAATATATCAACCTACGAACATGTTTATAATCATGACACTTAAATAAATTTATTTTTAACAAGTAGTAAAAAATGAAGCCCATATTATTTGATCACAAAATGTAACTTTGATAAGAATATATAATATATAAAATGCCTATAACTTTTAAGATATATTATTGTTATGTACCACTACAGAGAGAAGTCTTGCCAATTAAGGTGAGACAGTATACTTTGCCCTCTTCAACTCTTTTGTTTGTTTGTTTGTTTTGGTTTTTGGGTCACACCCTGCAGCTCTCACGGATTACTCCTGGCTCTAGGTGCAGAAATCGCTCCTGGCAGGCTCAGGGGACCATATGGGAAGCCGGGATTCAAACTACAGTCCTTCTGCATGCAAGGCAAATGTCCTACCTCTATGATATCTCTCTGGCCCCTCTTCCACTATTTTTGAGGAGTGCTAAGGAATTAGTATTAGTATTATCTCAACTATCATTAAACAGAGCAAAACAAAAACTGTAATAACAAACAGTTCTTATTCCTCTAAAAATTTATTTCTCTACATTTAATTTAGTATAGTCACAGTCTCATAAATTTACTGACATTTTTTACCTCTGCCTTAGGAATAATTTTAGCTTATTTTTACTGACGTATATAATTCAATGATTATATAAATTATGAAATTATTATTATTAGAAAGCCTAATCACCATACATAGATTTTTTTTCTTGTGATGAGAATTTGGACATCAACTCCTAATAACTTTTACACATATGATATATTATTATAGTGTATTGTTATTATGTTATACATTAAATGCCAAGGACTTATTTTACAACTAGAGATTTATACCTTTTGATTCTTTTTACCCATTTTACCCAGTCCACTACTCTTTGCTTCTAGAAATAACAAATCTGACTTTTTTTAGCTATGAAAAATGCTTTATAAACAACATGTTTTTTAAAACAAGTTTTAGATGACACTTGTAAGATTATGAAATACTTGCCTTTGATTTATTATGCC
Source organism: Suncus etruscus (assembly GCF_024139225.1). Classification (NCBI taxonomy): domain Eukaryota; kingdom Metazoa; phylum Chordata; class Mammalia; order Eulipotyphla; family Soricidae; genus Suncus; species Suncus etruscus. The sequence goes on from NC_064858.1 coordinate 17,053,020, forward strand.
TTGGCATAAAAACCCACAAGTTTTATTCTTGTCACAAACAACATGAGTTTTTTCTTTAGAATAAATAACCAAAGTGTAAATGGACATATAAAACAAACATGCATTTTGACATTTTCTTTATCAATCTATCCATTCTTTGCGTTACCATTGTTTCCATGTCTTGACCATTGTAAATCATTTTATAATGAATATGAACATACATTTGTATTTTTGACATATTGTTTTAATTTCTTTCAAATAAACATTCAAAAGTGAAGTTTCTGAATATGTAACCCTAACTTCAGTTTTAGAGAAGTCTTCATATTGTTTATAGAGAGACTGCCAATTTATAGTCCTCTAATAGTGCCAATGTGCTCCCATTTCTCAATGTCAATACTTGTAGTTTCTTGTTACTTTAAACTACCACCTCACAATCTATTCTAGAAGATGTGAGATGATAATTCATTGAGTTTTGATTTGCAGATCCTTGATGAAAATAATACAGAGCACCTTTTATTTCTTAATTAACCATTTGTATGTCTCTTTTTTGAAAAATTATTGAAATCCTCAGCCCATCTTACAATTAGATGCCTTGTTTTATTATTATTGTACTGCATGACTTATTTGTATATTTTTGATATTAACTCCTGTCAGGTATATGATTCTTTCACTCTGAAGGAGGTTGCTCAGGGAAACCTGGGCGCTACTCCTGGCAATACTTGGCCTACCAAACCTGATTGTTTAATGTTTGACCTGTCAATGTGGTGCCACTTGACCATTCAGTTCTACATACCATCAGAACCACTCCAGCTGAGCTCAAGGTCCTCCAGGTCTGTCTAGGTGGTGCTGGTGAGGAAGGTGGTTTATTTGGTACCAGGGATTGAATTTATGGCCTACAATGCAAGGCATTCACCCCTGATCATGTATTATCTTTTGAGTTTCATATTTAGTTTCTTAAAACAATAATTAAGATTACTGATTAAACATCTTGACTTTTTATTCATTTATATTTATACATGTATCAACATTCATTACATGCACCCACAATTTTGACATGATGTTTTATCATCTATAATCAGTTTTTACCAATTTAAATTTCTTTTGTACTTTTACTTTGACTCAAATTATCTAGAAGTATTTTTGTGCCTATGACAACACTTTTTATAGAATCTTATCGAATAAAGATTGTCCTTTAAATCATTCTGTTTATATGACGAAGCAGAGTATTCCTCGTAGATATTTTATTTTTCTGGACCAGAGCGATAGTACAGCTGTAGGGCATTTGCCTTGTACGTGGCCTACCCAAGATGGACCCAGTTTGATTCTCAGCATCCCACTTGGTCCCCTGAGCCTGCCAGAAGTGATTACTGAGCAGTCAAGTGTAACCCTGAGCCACCCCCGGGTGTTTAAAAATTATTTTTCTTCTCACTTTTAGGAGCGATTTATGCTATAAGGAGCCTTAGATAGTTCCTTAGTTAAATAATTTTCATAATTCTATGACATAGAAATTATTATAATAAAATGAGGGAAAAGCTCAATAAAATTAAATGACATTTTAGAGTCATAGAGGTGGGACCCAAACTCTAGCCTACAAACTGTAATACACAATATTCTCCAAGTCATTACCATTATCTTCCCCAGGCCACCAGTACACTATTCATTCTTTCAGCTTCTGTTTCAGCAACTGGCAATTCTTCTAAAAGTAAACTGCATTTATATACATTTTTGCATATGATACAGAGTAATTAAAACCTATAGGAATGTGCATTGTCTAGTTCTTTTTTCTAAAAATATAAATTGGTAGAAAAATTTTAAAAATTCTCTCTATATAATAGGACTATATAGCTTTTTATACACAGAAAATAATATGAACATGTGGAGATAAAAACTAACATAACTCATCAGACATGAGAATGAATGGATGTGGTAATGAGTAAATGGGGTGAAAAAATGATTTTAGTTATGTAATAACCTCTTAATATATATCCTATAGCATGTGGTCATAATTATATTATATTGCACTTTTGAAAGTAGCTAGGAGAGTATACCTGAAAGTTCTCATCACAAGAAAAATTTGAACTCTAGTGACAAATGTCAGCTGAATTTATGTGATAATTTTGTAATACGTATAAACTCAGAATATGCTGCATACCTAAAATAACATGTTAATTACACTTTTATAAAATGTTTAAGAAACATCACTGACTACTGTTCTACAATTAGAATTCAATCTACTTCCTCTTATTTTTATTTATATACATTTTAATAATAAAATTAAAATAATAATCATTACTTTCTATTAATAATAACAAGCTTTATATTTCACTGGTTATTTGTAAACACTGACTATATCATATTCTAGCTTGTGAAAATACTAGAATTTATTCCTGCCACGATTTTGAACACTTGCTATATTTCAAAATTGCAATCCATTAATTGTTGAAAAAATATTAGGTTGCAAAATTTAATTTACTTCTGTGATTATTTCTAGGAATAATTTCTAGAAAGTACATTTATGAATAAAAAGACATGAATATGTATGTTTTACTTTACTTTTGCTTTCATAACAAATTATTTAATTATAGTGGCTAAGTATAGGTTCAAATCACAAACTCAGACGAGCACACTATTTAAGGTAGCACACATTTCAAATTCAGGTATTCTGAAATTGGTTCATTTGAGTTACAGACAAAATTCCATTTCCTTCTCACTTCCATATGGTCCCATCTATCTCAAATCAGCAATAGTAGATTGAATTTCTCTCAAATCTTTTAAGATTTCAGCTCACTAAAATTTTATGATTCTTATAAGCTGTTGATGAGATTATTAGGACAATCTACATATTTTTGTTTCTCTGCTTTACTTGATAGAAAAGTTGCACTTGCCATGCTAAGTAACATACTGAGGGCTCAGTGAAAGTGAGAGCATCATTGGTAGGCAATCTGGAAACTATATTTTAGGCTCTTTTTTTCTCCTTTTATTTAAATGCCATGGTTACAACGTTGTTCATAATTGGGTTTCTGTCTTAAATATACATTACCCTTCACCAGTGCACATTTCCTGCCACCAATGTCCCCAGTTTCTCTCCTACCCTTCCCAGAAGCTGCCTCTGGAGAAGGCATTTTATGCTCCTCTCTTCTTTTTTATTTCCTTTTAAACATTGTGGTTTGCACAGTTTTAAATGAAGGGATACCATTCCTATCACTTTAACTCTGTTTAGCACCCAGTTCTTGTCCAGGAAATTAGTTCCAATTATTGTCTTAGTGGTCCTTCCCTACCCTAACTGCACAGCTCTACTACCTATGGCGAACTTCTCTATCATGGACTTCTCCTCGTGACTTAAGTCTCTATTTTTATATTTTATATCTCACAAATTAATGAGATAATTCTATGTCTATCAATCTCCCTCTCACTCATTAGACTCAACATTATAATCTCCATATCCTATCCATCCATGTATAAGCAAATTTCATGACTTCATTTGTCCTAACAGCTGCTTAGTATTCCATTGTGTGTATGTACTGTGGTTTCGTTAGCCTCTCATCTGTTGTTGGGCATCTGGGTTGTTTCCAGATCCTGGCTATTGTAAATAGAGCTGAATTGAATATATACATTTAGAAGGCATTTTTACATTGTGTTTTTGTGTTCCTTGGGTATATCTCTATGAGTGGTATTGCTGGATCATATGAGATATCAATTTCCAGGTTTTTGAGGAGTATCCATATTGTTTTCCAGAAAAAAACTGAACCAATCTACATTCCCACCAGTAGTGAATGAGAATATCTTACTTCCCACATCTGCTCCAGCACTTATTCTTATTCTTGATCTTTGTGCTGTGTGTGTATCTTTAAGGTGTGAGATGATACCTCATTATTTTGATTTGATCTTTCTGATGATTAGAGATGTGGAGCATTTTATTTTGTCTTTGGACATTTGTATTTCATCTTTAAGGATGTATTTCTTCTTTTTTGATGGGATTAAATAATTTATCTTGCTTGTGTTCTACCAGTGCCTCATATATGTTAAATATTAATCCCTTATAAAATGTGTATTGGGTACTTAACTTCTCCCATTCTGTGTCTTTGTATCCTACTCACCATTTCCTTTGAGATGCAGAAGCTTTTCAATTTAATGTTGTGCCATCTGTTTATCCTTGCTTCCACTTGCTTTGCCAGTGGTGCTTAATCCTTGAAGATGTCTTTAACATCAATTTCATGGAGTGCTCTGCCTACATTTTCCTCGATGTACCTTATGATTTCAGGTCTGGTATCAAGGTCTTGAATCCATTTCCATTTGACCTTTGTGCAAGTCATTAAATAAAGGTCTGAGTTCACATTTTTGTACGTAGCTGACCAGTTTTCCCAATATCATTTATTTAAGAGATTTTTCATTCTCCACTTTGTATTTCTTGCCCTTTTTAATCAAAGATTAATTGAACGTATACCTGTGGGTCCATCTCAGAATACTCAAGTCTATTCAATTCATCTGAGGGTCTGTCTTTATTACAGTACCAAGCTGATTTAATGACTACTGTCTTACAGTACAGTTTTGAATTGGAAAAACTGATTCCTCCCATTTCTTTTTTCCCAAGATTTGCTCTAGCTATTCATGGATCTTTTATGTTCCAAATAAATTTCAGGAGTATTTGATCCATTATTTTTTTAAAAATGTCATAGGTATTCATAGAGGAATTGACTAAATCTTTACAATACACAGGGGAGTATTGACATTTTAATTTTAATCTTACCAATCCACGAGCAGGGTACATGTCTCCATCTTATTGTGTGTCTTTTATTTATTGAAGCAGTATTTTTTTTGTTTTCTTTGAATAGGTATTTCACCTTTTTAGTTAGGAGGACCCTGAAGTACTTGATTTTTTGAGGCACAATTTTGAATGGGATTATTTTTCAATCTCTTCTTTTTCATTGTGCACAGGAAAGCCATGGATTTTTACATTTTGATTTTGTAGTGTGTCTCCACTATACAAAACTATTGTTTCTAGAAGCTTTTATGTAGACTCCTTAGGATTTCCTAATTATAGTAACACGTTGTCTATAAACAGTGAAAGCTTCAGTTCTACCTTTTTATTGCATATCCTGGGTATATTCATCTTGCCTAATTACTATGGCAAGTACTTCGAGTACTATATTGAATAAAAGTTGTGAGGGGGCAAATTTGTCATGTGCCAGATCTTAGAAGACAGGCTTTTAGTTTTCACAATTGAGTATAATGTTTGCATGGGTTTATGGTAAATGGTTTTGACTCAATTGAGAAAAATTCCTTTAATTCCCATCTTGTTGAGAGTTTTAATAATGAACTGGTGTCATAACTTGTGATATGCTTTCTCTGCATCTTTCGATATGATCATATTATTTTTATTTTATTGATATGGTATATTTATTGACTAGTGTATGTTAAACCATCCTTCAATACTGCAATGAATCCTCCATGGTTATGGTTTACAATCTTCTCAATGAGTTGGATTATATTTGCTCATATTTTATTGAGGATCTTTCCATATGTATACATTAAGAATATTAGCCTATAGTTCTCTTTTTTATGGTGTTTCTGTCTGCTTTTGGTATCAGGGTTATGTTAGCTTCAAAGAAAGTATTTGGGAGTATTTCTGTTTCTTCAATTTCCTGAAATATTTTGTAAATGATTGGCAGTAGATTCTCTTTAAAGATTTCTAAGAATTCACTATTAAATCTATCTGGGCATGGGCTTTAGTTTGGGGAAGACTTTTGATTACCTTTCCAATTTCCTCATTCATGATAAGTCTGTTCAGATATTCCAAATCATATTGCTTCATTCAACCTTGGTAGGTTATAGAAGTAAAAATTTTTATCTAATTATTCCAAGTTGTTTTGTTTTTTGGCATAAAGTTTCTCAACTTCAACTGATTCTCTTATCCTTTAAATTTCTGTAGTATCCATAGCTACATCCTCCTTCTCATTTATGATTCTGTTTTTTAAATCTTTTTATTAAAATTTTATCTGTCTCTTTCTTTGTAAGTCTTTTTGATGGTGTATTGACATTGTTTTTTTTTTTTCCTCAAAGAACTAACTATCTTTGGCTTTCATTGAATTTTTTCAATTGTATTTTAGGTATTCAGTTCATAATTTCTGCACTAAGTTTTATTAGTTACTTCTGCTGCATACTTTCAGCTCACTTTGTTGATCATATTCTAATTTCTTAAGCTGCTCCATTAGTTATATATGTAGACATTCTATTCCTTCCTGATAAATACCTGCAAAGTTATGGATTTTTCTCTTAGTAGCATTCAAATTTTGATAATTTGAGTCTTCTTTGTCATTTGTTTTCAATAATCTTTTAATTTCCTTTTTAATTTCTCTGTAAACAACTGGTTTTTTTTTTTTTTTAGCAGTGAGCTATTTAATTTCCAGGTGTTAAAGTTATTTGTTTCCATTTGTAATTCACTTCAGTTTTCAGTGAATCATGATCTTAGAAGATAATTGATGCAATTTCTGTTCTCTTGATTTATGGTGGTATGTTTTATGAGCCAGCATGTGTTCTACCTTGGAGAAAGTCCCATTTGTATTAAAAAAAGAATGTGTATTCAGGTTTATGTGGATATAGAGCCCTACATATATATATATTAGCATTTTTCTGGCCTCTCATTGAGTGTATATATAATTAAGAGTATAATTTCAATCTGATGTACATATTACTTGATTATCAAGAAATATCCCATAAACCTTTTTAGGCCTGAAGTCTGTGCTGGCAATGCCAGCCTTTATTTGGTGGTTGTTTACTTGAAGGATTGTCCTCCAACCTTTGACTTTGAGTCTTTGTTGGTCTGATTGTTCAAATGTGTTTCTTACAGGCAGCACAATGTTGGATTATATTTTCTATATTCTTTGCCATTCTATACCTCTTACTTAGTGAATTTTTTTCTGTTAAAGTTGAGAGATGATCATCTTAGTATTAACTTAGTAACTTCTTATAGAAGTTTGATGGGTTTGTGGAGTCTCTCTTGCCTTAAAGTAGACCTTTAAGTTCTTTTATGGTTGTTTTGAATCTGTTGTTTCTCTGTATCTTTCCTGCAGACCTGACTAAAAGTCTCACTAGATGAAAATTTAGTGGTGAGGCATTCATCAGATTGAGTTTTTTCACAGTATCACACAACTTCCTTCTGGCTTGGAGATTTACTTGTGATAGATACTCTGTAAATCTTAAGTTTTATTTCATATGTAATTTCCCATTTTGATCTTACTGATTTCAGTATTCTATCTCTAACTATGGTTCCATAATTGTGACTAGATGTGTCTTTGGATCCTTTGTTTTAGGTCTCTTCTGGCTAGTACACTCTGGCATTCAGGACGTGGAAGTTCTCAGCAATGATGTATGTCTTTGAATGTTGCTTTTTTATAGGTGTTTTCTTCCTGTCTGTCTGAAACTTCTTTGATTCTTAATGTAGTTCCTTTTAAATTTTATCACAAAGGTCTATTGTCAACTGTTTGCTTATTTTAAGGATTTTTTCATCTTCCATTAATTTATTTTAAGGTTTTTTCTAGTTCTTTTGTTTTATATAGGTGTTATGCAGCTCATCTTCCTGCTCACTAATTCTGTCCTCAGAATTTGTTACTGCGCTCGAAGCCTTCCAGTGAGTTTTTTAATTTTGCTTATCAAGTTTTTCATCTCTGCCATTTCTGTTTGAAGTTTTCTCATTTCTACTATCATATCTTCTTGAATTTTATTGGTTGTCTCTTCCTAGGTTCCTTTGAGTTCTTTGAACATCCTTTACATTCCTCTCTAAAGCCCTTAACAGAGAGTGTATATATATGCATATACAGATATGTATATATACATATATACAGGTGTCTGTGGCTGATGCTAGTTGAGTTGTCAGTAGTACTATCTCATTCTCTAAGTGTTGTGGGGTCTGTGTTGCCTTACAATTTGACATTTTCAGTGTGGTGTTGTTTTTTGTGTTGTGGTAAGGCTCCAAGGCTAAAAAAAATGTGCATCCATGTAACGAGGCAGAGTTGCTGTGCTCTTTTATAGGTGACTATCCTGAATTCATAATGCTCCTTTTGATCCTCAAAGCTACCACCATCACTGTAGCTGGTGGTTTCATCTCTTGACTTTCTCAAGGCCATGCTTTTTTATGGGTGCAGTAACTTTAGTTCAGAATGCAGACTGGGTCTGAGGAGGAGAAGCTGGGCTAGGATGGGAAAAAGGATGCTGGCAAGGAGAGTGGTTCTCAAGCCTCTCTCCACCACTGGTCAATTGTAGTAAGTCTCACAGCCTGTGCTGCATCTGCCAGAAAGGTCATATATTATGGGATTAGCTTTGCTCAGGTATATTACTTAATGGTTCAGAGGCAATGGATGTCCATACACATTATATCCATGTCCTCGAGTCAGGTGCCTGCACTCACTGTATCACTGCTATCAGGTTTTTCTCCCTCAATCTCCAAAGGGGCTGATTTTCAATCTGGTAATGGCTGCTGTTTCATACAGCACCCTATTGTCTAGCCCAGGCCTTTGAGGATTTCATGCTTGAGAAGGGATGAGCTGCTTTCAGTATCTCCTTGCTCCCAGTGGTGCTGCAATGATAGATGCTACTGCTGCTTTCTGCAATTTTTGAAGCTTTGTGTGATTGCCCTCTTCACTGCCATTGCCTCTATTGTGGGAGGGCATGTTCAGACAAGCTGAACCATGCTTTCTGCCACAAGTTTTGAATTGGAATGTTAAACTCACCACACAAAAACTACACAGAACATTTTCTTTAATTTAGTGATCTGAGTTGTAATTAATAAAAAAAAAGTAAAAGAAATTGTAAGGATTTTGTAAAAATTTGTTTAAATTTGTAAAGAGCAGTTGTAATGTTCCTTGGTGCTTTTCTTTGTACGTCTTTGACTGATGGAGTCAAACTTGTAGACTTTCATTTTCATCTGTGTTATCAAGTTCATTTCCATTTTTTTATGTTTAGCTTAGCATTTTCCTTATTGCATTATCTACTTATATCATAGTCATATTAGTCTCTATGCAAAAATATCTAGTTTTTAAGGAACAAGATTATTTTCCACAAATGTGTAGTTATGTGTTAATTTATCCTTTTGTGTTTAACACATGCAGATGTCATTAAGCCCTCTGAAAACGGTCCTCTTGGTTTTTTGTATTACATTTTGTCCTTTGAGTATGTGCTATGCAAAAGAGATCAATATTTATCTTTTTGGTTTATCGTCATGTTTAGAATAATTAAATGTTTTTGCTTGGGAAGACAATCACCAGACTAAATGCTACAAAGCAAATCTTGCAAACTGTTTTCTGCAGATGAAGGGAAATGAAGCTCAGAGAAAATGGATTCATGCTGGTAAATATAAAACAAAGGAATTAATTTATCTTGCCTCACTTTTATAAGCCTAAAATAAGGGGTTAGAAAGATAAAGAAAAGTTCTAATTTAATTTTCAAAGTCTCTCTCCACATGGCGAGTTCCTTTTCTTTTCTTCTTTATTTTCCGATACACTTTTATTACAGGTTATAAAGAAGTTATAATATCCTGAGATTAATTACTACTAGATCATATAAACAATATTTAAATAAACTTAGAAAATGATATTTTGAATCAAATAGATTTATAAAAACAACTAACTCAATCTAAAAAGCTAACTACAAAGAAAAAAAAAACATGCACACCACCCAAATTAGAAACCTAAGCATTATATGAAGCCATTCCAATTAATCTTACCCTAGTAAGTCATAAATCACAAAATTTCAAGATATGCTCTGAAAGATTAAGTAAAAGTAAGATTAAGTCATATAAATACAATGGATTTAAGACACCTTTTTGAAAATAGGTACTTTCCATAACTAGGGAAAATATGTCCCTAGTCTATAAATTGACATATATACAGAATATGTAAAGAACTCTGAGGAATCTATAATGAAGAGAAAATAATTAAAAAAATTAGAGCTGGGAGGTGGAAATAGGAGAAAATCTGGGGAAATTGGTGGTGGGAAATTAGTGTTGGAACCAATATTGAATAACCTAAATAGCTATCAACAACTTTTTAACTTTATCTCATGGTTAGTCAATAAAAATTATTTTTAAACATTGTAGCAAAGGATTTGAATAGACACTTCACAAAATAGATTTATTAATGGCCCACTGAAAAGATGAAAGTTCTGTCACTAGTTTTCAAAAATAAAAATGAGATATTTTTACACCCATTAAAAGACTTATTAAAATTCTGCAGGTCTAAATACAGTGGGATCACAAGCCATTGCATTCTAAAGCTATCGAATTCTAATCTGAAACTTCTGCATTTAACTCAGAGACAAGCTGGAAAATGTGAAAAATTTCCTGAAAGATCTGGACTCCAATGGTGTTCCTTACTTTGCAAATATTCTTTGGCCATAATCAGCAGTATGTTTTCCCTGTAAATATAAATGGTTTTGAAAAGAAAATGGCTTGGGGCTATCTTGGTTAGTATTTGCACAAAATAATTTGGAGTATTTGCACATTATGCATTATTTCAAAGAAAATGCTTAAAATTATTATGGGGATAAGAAAAGAAAAAATGTTTTAAGACAAATGACAATTTCAAAAGTTTTCAAGAATGTGAAGCAACTGAAAGCCATATTTTCCAGGTAAAAATAAAGAAGTAGAACCTCTTAATTTGGTCCTCACCACTGCCATGTTTTCCCTTTCTCCAAATTTTCCATGTTTTTACTTTATTGACTTCATCTATCTAATATTTTACTATATATGCTTCATTATATTTAATTACAAAGTATACCTGTATATATACTTACATACACTTCATTTTCAACCACCTCATTTTATTATATAATATAAAAATGAAATGATAAAAATTTTACTTGATCTTCTGTTTTATTCTTTAAAAAGTCTGATTATTTGACTATATTCATCTAAGATTTTTATTATATACTAAAATAAACTATATTTTACTATATTTTTCTATATAGTATTTATCTAAATAACACTTTACTATATTGTCTCTATACAAAGTATACCTGTATATATACTTACATACACTTCATTTTCAACCACCTCATTTTATTATATAATATAAAAATGAAATGATAAAAATTTTACTTGATCTTCTGTTTTATTCTTTAAAAAGTCTGATTATTTGACTATATTCATCTAAGATTTTTATTATATACTAAAATAAACTATATTTTACTATATTTTTCTATATAGTATTTTCTATAGAGACCGACTTATTCTATATTCATATGAGGAACTATCTGTGACATGAAGTAAAATTAATTTAGTATGAACGAAAAATAATTTAAGATTATTTAATTTGCCAAAAATAATAAAGAACTATATTGTTTGTAGCAACAAATATGTTAAATGTCATGGAAATTACTGAAAAATGGAACAAGTACCACTATAGAAAAACAGTAGTTAGATCTAAAATTACAGAGGAAAGTAATTCACACCTCTTTATAAAACATCTTTAATTTGAAAAATTCATTTATTATATATGAATATACACTTTCTGTAATAAAAAAAAGCCTTCCAATACATTGAACCATCTTACAAATGAAATAAGAAAATAAAATTTTCATCTGTTTACAAATGGGGTTAAATTAACCAGCACAAGATACCATATGTATGTCCGCCCTGCAGTCTGTGTGTACTCCAGTCTTGAAAATGCAATGAGAAAAAATGATACTTTCTTAATTGGCACTTAGTATTGCTCTTGGATATTGAATATTATTACACACTTGATATTTTCAGTTAGTCATTCAAAATATATACAGATCTTACAGTTTTCCATTTTTATTAAAGTTTTATATTTACACTTAAATACATTTAGATGAAATATTTTAATTTTCAGAAGTTACCTTTTCCACTTCATACTTTGATATACCTTCAATGATTGAAATTGAAAAAAATAGCTTAAATACGCTAATTGTCTATTTACTAGTAAATAGTAACTCAGAAGTCATTAGATTTTTCTAGTAAAGCTCAATTTCTATAACAAAGTGCACCATCTTACAGTATTATGTCTCTAGAAAATAATACATAAAACACATATTTTCCTAAGGCACATTGCAGAGAAGCTATTACAATATTAGTATTTATCTTACTATATGCTGTTGCATCATACTAGTTTTGATAAATATTAACTATACAACAAAATTATTTCTGCTATATAAAAATTTGGGGCCACACCTGGAAATGCTCAAGGCTTGCTCCTGTCTCTACTCAAGGATGACTCCTGGTGGTGTTCCAGAGTTCATAGGGGATGCAAGGAATCAAATTCTGATTGGCAATGTGTTAAGCTTTGCCCACATATAAACTCTCCAGCCCTTGCAACTTATTTTGAAAAGGTAGCAAAATCCAGGAATTTTAAGCAATAACTGGTTTAAAAATCTTTTTTTTCTATGACACAGAGATGAGCATGAATGGGTTTCCATTTCTTGGTAGGGTTGGCACTATTTATTATCATGTGGATCCAGTCAATATTGTATAGTTCTAGCAAATGAATATCAGCAAACATAAACTATGCAAGTTTAAAAATCCTCTTAGACATACTAAATTTAGAAAAAAAAACATAGTATTGAGAATTATTTTCTAATAAGGAAATGAGTTCTACTTTTCTTAAAAATGATCATATTATTGTAAACATTGAAGAAGAGCATCACTGAACTCATTATAACTTCCATTTTAAATTTAGATATCTCCAATAGACAAATACATGGAAATGAATTGTTTTAGTTCACCAACTTAACTCCCTGTCCCTAATACCAATAAAATAAATGTTTTGACTGTGAAGAAACTTCACACACGCACACACAAAATTCAGAGTACCATACTTTAAAATTCAGATGCCTGCATAATAAGATTATATACATAAACATATAGTAAATCACAGTTTCCTGCACTGAATATTTATCAAAAATGTATCAAAGAATACTGGGAAGTAAATTTTCATGTGAATTGTGGTTTTCTAAAAATTCTAAGTGATAATGGAAGACGAGAGGGAGAACATTGTTCAATGACAGAAATTATGACAAAAGAACTAAAAATAATAAAAAGCAAATGCTTCAAAAACGGTTTAGAAATATTACTTTCTTTGTTTCTCTGTAATTTAAATAAAGACCCTCTCTATGTTTAAGAAAATATTTAAACATTTATAAAAATTTTAATGAAGTAACCAATTCAGTGTCACAAGCAAAATGGGCAAATTATTCCTTTACTATTAAATACCCTAGCCTGATTGCTTATGAACCTTTCATAGACAGTTTATAAGATGTGTTTTGTTTCTGTTATTAAATAGACCGAGGATGTCTGGTGTGAGTTTAGAAGGCATAAAATGGTGATTGTTTTGCCACCAGGGCATTTGTGCTTGAAATCCTGAGATTACCAATATTCACCTTGTATTTTGGGGGGTTAGGGGGATGTGGTGGGGAAGGGTATTATCTGATGATTATAAAATGAAGTTATCCATTTTCTACTATACAGAACAAAAATACATCATCTCATACTAGTCTAGTAAAACCTGGGTAGAAATATGCACCACATATTTTAAACTCATGAATAGTAGTTCTTGACAAAAATTCTTTTTCCCTTCTGCAGTTGGCTGATGATCTTATTAATAAACAAATGCCTTTGGGATCTTCTTGTTATTTCTTCTGAAAAATATTCTACCCAAGAAAACTCAAATGTCTTTCACAGCATAAATTCCAATCATTTTCAATAGAAAAAACTATTTTTCCTTGGTTAGTGATGCTTGTTGGAACTTGGAGGATCATAAATCCAGTCCATTATAATGAGTCCCATGCTTCCAATCATGAAGATGATTCCAACCACAAGAAAAATGAAAGCCTGAAATTCAGATAGAACTTGTTAGGGAATGCAGGAACCAAACTTATCAATACAGTTTGTTTTCATGTTTATCTGAGGAAGAAATTGTATCTGACTAAATTGCATGATTTTTAAAGCTCCATGTCTAAAACGTTCAGTCAATTGAGAACTCTAGCAGGAATAAAAAGTTTATATGAAGAGACATTGAAAATGGTCAAAGCACAGTGATGATTAATTTATTTTTGCACACCAAAATGATAGATGTCATGTGGTCATTAAAAATAATACAAAAAGAGGGCCATGAAATAGACAGGGTTAAGGCATATGCCTTGAAGTAGATGGTACTAGTTTTACCTGGGCAACACATCATTCCTCGAGTACCACATGGTACAGAATATGTGGACCACTGGGGTAACCTAGGGGCCATCCCTGATACTGCTGGCCCAAGCAGGACCACATCTTTAGCCCTCATATTAAACTAAAATCCCCAAAGCCTCCTGAGCATCACTTTGGAGACCATCTTCCTCCCACAAAATAGATGACAAGAAAAGTATAATCGTCAATAAAATGCTCAAAATATTCTAGGAGAAAAAGCATGCCACGAATAATATAACTGATATTAAATATTAAAAAGGAACCAGAAATAAAAGCTAAATATATGTTCCATGTCCCTTAATAAGAACACCAGCCAACTGCAGAAGGGAAAAAGAATTTTTGTCAATAAGAACATCAACCTTGTATATTTATGTATGTGTTGTATACATAAAATGTTTCACATAATATTCCAATCTTATAACATTAGAATAATTTATATTATCACACAAAACAATCTTTTTCTATTTATGAGGTGTTGCAGTTATAATAATTTTTATTATAAAACAGCAGATGATTTTAGTTATTTTTCATCTGGTTGAAGTGAAATGGGTCACAAACATGACAAGTGATTTGCCAAACTTGTGGTGCCATAAAACATCAAAAACAATGAGTTGCATATTATGTAAAATTGGGGCAAGATAATTAGAGGAGGTTTTGATACTAAACTGTTTTGAAGTTTCTGAATAATAACAGGAGGCAAATGACTTCCAGGCCAATATTGAAATTAATTCAGTCAGAAGCAATCTATTCAAGTCTTAGTATAAAATTTTAGTTAAATAGTCATTGATAATATATAGAATAGGAAAATGCTTATTTTTAGTATATGCATTTTATTTTATGTATGTGTTTTAATTATGAAAAACACAGTATGTAGCTTAACAAAATTATATTTATGTCTAAAGAGTTTAACTTAATATTAAATGGTTTTATTCAATATCTCAATCCAAGCCAGGGTACATCAAAAAAAATGGACAGGAAAACATACTATTCTTTTGATCTTGCCAAACTTATAAGACAAATATGTTTAATTTTTTCCATAATACTGTTTATTCCATTCTTCAGTGTCCAATAAATCACACAAAATACTTTGGTACTGGAAATTAACAATCAAACTCTATTAGGTAGGAAGGACTCAATCCAAGTGTTTGAAAGGAAGCAATATGTGAGTATCATGTGAGTATCAGAAATTCAACTCCTTTTCTATTTTTAGTTTGGGTTCTTATTCATCATCTTTCTTGTATATAAGTATTTTCTAATTTTTTAATTTTCTAATTTACAGTATCCAAAGATCAACTTCACAAGATAGTATATAAGCTAATGTGTTGTCTTGCATGCGAACAATCTCAGTTTGATCTCTGGTACCACATAAGGCCCTCTGGTCCCCTAAGTACTACCAAGAGTGATACACTCAGTTGTGATAAAGGTTAACTCCTACCTCTGTGACACCTACTAATAACAACAACAACAAAAAAATAGCAAACTAATAATGGAGGAAATTGAAAGTCTTACTTACCCCAATCTTTTGGGGTGACCTAAAAGGTTCTTTCTTGACAATTTTAATATAAAAAGCTGCTGGAAGTATGAAAATCAACATTGTAGCAGAAGATGCTCCTGGGGAGAGAACCAAAGGACAAGTAGATGTCTTACATAGTAGTTCTAACAATTCAGGGCAGCAACTCTAGAGAAGCCAATTATGAAGGCATCCTACTCTTAGCACTAAGAGCACTATAAACTCATATTGGCTGCTAATTCAAAGAGCATATGTATATAAATAACTTTAAAATGTGCCTGAAATAATAGTACCTACTAGGCATGTATAAGGCAAATTAAAAAAATAAAGACTAACATTAAAGTTTAGAGGAAGGGTCAAAGACAGAGAACAGTGGCTCTTGCACCTGGCTAGTTACCTGCCTTGTACATTGCCAACCCACATAGTCCCTTGAGGCTGTTAGTAGAGATTCATGAATGCAGAGCCAGGAAGTAACCTTTAAGCACTGCCTGCTGTGGCCCCGAAACAAAATAAAGCATAACAAGTTTACTGGAAATTAGTCATACAAACAATTGTTTTTGTTTTTGAGCCACACACAGCTATGCTCAAGGCTTACTCCTGACTATGCTCAGAGATCTCTCCTGGTATGCTCAGGGAACTGTACAGATTGCCAAGGGATAAAACCCATGGGTAAGGTGCACTTTACCCTACCTAAGATCTAAGTTTAAATCTTGGATACGTTCCAATGTATACAATTGATTTCTGTGGTGCTTACTTTTCTCATTGGTTAGATAAGGCAGCCTTTAAAAAGATAGCTTTGAGAGATATTTCTCATCTTCCAGTTTCCGAGGTGAGAAAAACAGTGACCAACTGAATTCCAATTAGTCTAATAAAAAATGATATGTGTTTGAGAAGGACCAATGCTCCTTGAACTTCAAATACTGGGTTAAGGATAGATTTACTATGTTTAATAAGCCAAAGCCTTTCTGTAACTTACCTATGAATCCAAAGATGTATTTTATAGTTGGCACAAGGATGACCAAAACATTATTAACTGCAATGATTATGACTGCAATTAGAAAATGTCGTACCCAGCTAAAAGGTCTTTTTGGAAATAACAATGTGATCACCGATGTCCGAATCTGTAACAAGGAAGTTCAAAAGCAAGGTCATTTTTTTTTATTTTTCTTTATCTGTTATTTTAAGATTCTTACAATTTATCTTTCTAGTTTTCACCCAGAAAGGTTATGGTGTTAATTTTTAAAATGTTTTATTGTTGTAACAACACAATGCCATAAAATTGATCATGTTAACCATTATAAGTGAACAGTTTAATATAATTATATTCACATTGTATAACCTTGATGGGGATTAGGGTTTTCTATTAACCAATTTTACATTGGAATAATTTTAGACGTACTTTCCACTGTTAATTTCTTTTTTTTTTTTGGCTTTTGTTGTTGTTTTATGGGGGGGCACACCCTGTGATGCTTTAGGGTTACTCCTGGCTATGTGCTCAGAAATCGCTCCTGGTTGGGGGAACCATATGGGCTGATGGGGCATCAAACCACTGTTCGTCCTAGGCTAGCGCAGGCAAGGCAGACGACGCCTTACTGCTTGCGCTACTGCTCAAGCCACAAACCACTGTTAATTTCTAATTGTCTAATCAAACTAGGTTAACTCATAAGGACAAAGTTTAAACTTATTTACACTTAATACCCATTATTTAAGAAAAAGAATATTTTTTTCCGTCTTTTATACTTTTTCACCCCACCCCAAAACAATTATTAATGATTAAGGACTGAAGAACAAAACCTAAATCTTAACATTTCTCAGTTTCTGGTTTAGTGTTTTTTTTTTACAGAGTGAAGTAACTCAAATGTTGAATGATAATATTCTTAATTAAATTATATAAACTATAAATTATATAAATATAAATTATATATATGTGAATCATACTTAAATATAATATAAATAATAATAAAAATTATTGTTATTTTGGGTCTGTGCCCCACTTGGTTATACTCAAGGATTAATGCTAGATTTATGCTCGGGGATCACTCCTCTCTGGCTAGGGAGAACAAATGTGGCGTTGGGGATCAGATCGGGTTAGCCAGGTGCAAGGTAAATGTCCTACAGGCTGTGTTATCATTTCGTTTTCTGTTGAATTCAATTCAACAGACTAAGTCCTTTCTCTCCCCTTCGGATCTTTAGGAGATTTCAGCTGCTTCAGCAGTTAAAACTAAGTTGGTGAAAGGTCAAGAGAGGCTCCATTTACAGCAGCTGCTCAAGTTACTCTGATGTAACTGGATAAAAAGATCTTTCTGGGTAGAGGGAAGTATTGTTTATATTTGAACAGCTTAACCAAGTTGAAAATACTCTTATCTCTAGAATCTTTTGGAGGACACCTTTTAACTTAGTGAGATTAGTCTATTTGAGGTGAACACTTCAGCTAAGTCAGAACTTCAAATTTTTAGAAACACTGGGATTGACTTTCACTTTAACTTTTTACATCTAAAGTCTCTTGATAGTATATAGAGGGAATTCATTTAAAAGAAAATATACAATATGTTTTAAGACACAGGAATAGCAAAAGCTCTGAGTTAAATTGCTTGCAGTTTCTAATGTGACATTCCTTTCATACCACTCCACTAAAAATTAAAGCCATCTGTCTAGGTTTAAATGCAGTTTCATATCCAAAATTTCAAATAAGATACTCTCTAGAAATGGTTTAAGAATGACTATAAAAATACTTTAAGAATTGCAATAGTAAAAAAGTACGAAATTTATACTAAAAAATAGAAAAGTAAATTGTTAGATTTTATTTTCCTTAGCAGCATATAAAGTATGCGTTCTGACTAAGAAATATTGATAATTTAACATTATTAAAATTTTGAATTAATAGATTTAAAATTAGCCTTCTGTGACATAACAATGCTTATGAATTTGTATATCTGGCCATGTTAAATTTATAGGATAAAGTAGAATAAAAAATGAGTCAGGTTAGTTTTGGGCAAAGGGAGATATTTTTTATTAAAATAATTCACTTAATTTAATATGCTTAACAATAGGTAATCTTCTACCGATAGAAATTCTAAATGAAAAGCTTCCAAAGAAACTAAAATTTATTCTAATGGTGTAAGAATTCAGAAGTTTTCTAGTAATAAGGACTGGTACAAATGGCTAGTGTTCGTTCCTTGCAACAAACAACAAAATCCAAACAGAATTGAAGACATAAAGTTTTGCCAGTAAATTAGTGAAGATGAACTGGAGAGAGTAAGCTGGTGGTATTAGTGATGGTGGAAGTGATTTCAAAGGAAAATTTCTGGTCATTCCACATTAAAAATGTTCTATAGGGGATGCACCTGAGATTCAAAGGTCCTCTACAGTACTATTTACCTATGTCAGGAAAGAAGCAACAATGTCTTATTTCCCACCAGAAGTGGGAAATATCTTCATACTGATAATCTGGAAATATGGTAGGTTGTTATGGGTGGGAACAGTCCTTAACAACATTTATAACACAGAATATCTCCCAAAATTTTTTGTTTAGCTCTAAAGAAAGTATTTACTGTTTCCAGAGATCATGTTTTGAGTCAGAGCCATTAGGAGTTGCTGTGTTCTGATGTGGGACCATCTGTGAAAATCAGATTATGGAGGCAGAGTGAAAACTTAAATTTTGAAATTTAAAGGAAAAATATATTAATTAGTCTATCCTGTAGAAGTGAATCAATTTTATTTTATATGGCTGCTCTTAACAAACTTATGGGAGATATCTACAAACCACTATTGTAGTTTAGTTCATAGCAACATATGCCAATGTCTATATCTATATCAATATCCTTCAGAACAAAAGATCTGAAGACAACATAAAAGAAATATATTATATTACCATGGTAAATAGTAGAAACTAGAGAACATGAGAGATTATATTTTTAAAGGTGTGGTAGGTAAAATTTCAACCTAAAATTTTTAATTCATCCACTAGGATTTTTGATTTTCTGTTTTTAATGATGATATGTGTATAGGGAACACAAGTTGAAATCAAAGTAAGAGTTTGTGGGAAGATGTGAATTTCATTTTGTACCACCCAGTGACTAGTGAAAAATTTGTTTATTCACATAATTTTTTTAGAAAACATTTCAAGCAGTTGTGTTCTTTTAATTATGAGTGAAAACTCCAAACATGTTAAAAATGATAATAAGTGTATTAATTAAAGGAAAACTAATCAACATGCATTAACAAAGTCCTTCTCATCTCTTCTATTGCTCCTATAATAACTCAGTTATCATTTTATGAGCATGAGAATATAAAACTGGCCTTTAATTGATATCAGTTTTAATTTAATTATATGTGTGGATATTAAGGCAAAAGAAACACTCTTCTTATCTGTCAAGGATTAATTAATTAAAAGAAACCTGTCAGAAGAGTCATAACAAAGTCATGATTTGACACTAAAATTACTGGGTCATTGTAAAAAAGAAAAAAAAAAAAAGAAAAACTATGTGCTGACAACTTTGATCAATAGAGAGAAGTTCCTGATTTAGTCTTTCAGACAGAGCTATATCTATAGAAGCTTGGTTATTTTAGCCAAATTCTCACTCAAATTGAAGTTCATGGTAAATGTCAGCAAGGAGAACAATCCTTGCTTTTGCTGGAAAAGGCAGTTAATATATCTTTCCCAAAAGGCACTGTTTATTTATTTATTTATTTATTTATTTATTTATTTATTTATTGGTTTTTGGGTCACACCCAGCGGTGCTCAGGGGTTACTCCTGGCTGTCTGCTCAGAAATAGCTCCTGGCAGGCACGGGGGACCATATGGGACACCGGGATTCGAACCAACCACCTTTGGTCCTGGATCGGCTGCTTGCAAGGCAAACGCCGCTGTGCTATCTCTCCGGGCCCCAAAAGGCACTATTTAAATGACCATTTTTCTTTGTAAAAATTATTGAGCATCACCTGTGACAGTCATTGTGCATACATGAGTATTCCTACTTCTATATACCTGCAGAAGGGAAAAGTAGGAATTTGGACCATGTCAATGTAACATAGAGGGAAGACAACTCTTATCAGCAAAATATGCTGATATTGAGTGCATGTATTTAATAAACAATAGTAATTTTTCCTGAAACCTTCTGGGAAATATTGGTTCAAATGATATCTATTGGCAAATATCCAGTGCCTTAACAATCACAAAGAGAATAAATTTTTATATCGTGATGTGAGTTTGTAAAGCTGAGGTAAACTGGTTTAAAAACTCCTGAGTGAGTACCTCTAACTCCCTGTGCTCATCATGATCTCAGTCATCAGGGTCATACTGTACTGTATTAGTTTAACAGGCTCAAAATATGACCACAGTTACCTCCATTTAATTTGGGGGGCAACCTGGAAGTAATATTAAAGAAATAAAGAAGCATATGGCAGATTTACTTTAAATATGTGTTCTTTCAATAATGACATGTCTACTGTGTGCAGAAATTTGTTTATGGTGTATTTACACATCAAAATAGGGTGGCTATAAATAGTCTTTTCTAGTGAAACAGTTTTCTCTCTACAGCTGTTTTCTGCCTTGTAACCAAGACGGAAACTGTTTTTAGATTTAACACTATGTTCATATCATTCATAATACTTTCAGATATATGCGAGTCAAGACATTATTTAAGTGTCAAATAATCTCCATCGTAAAAGGGATCTGATTTCATGCTCTCATGAAAAAGGAATGTGCTCCAATAATCTTTCAGCTCACAAGTTGCATTTAAAGAAACCACAGTTACTAGATGAATAGTCCTCATTCGTGGCCCTGGATGGAACATTTTGAACATGTTTTGGTTACTGTGTTGCTTATTTTTGCCATTGGAGTAGCTAAATGCAGTTTTTAAGAAAAACTTGGCAGGAGAATGCAGACCAGTGTTTATCTATAGGAGGTAGTTTAAATTCATGCAAATCACCAACCCTACTCTGGAGCGTCAGAATGATTGATGTAAAAGGAAAATGCCAAAATGAGGTAACCTGGTTTTGAACCTAGCATATATCAGCTTTTATTTTTTTTTTTCAGAAAGAGTAGCAATGAAAGAGACATGATGTCTAACTATTCCCCAAGAAGTTTATTAGAGTATAGGGATCAGAATGAGAGAATAGCAAGTAGGGCACTTGCCTTGCACATACCTGACCTGGGTTCAATCCCTAGCAACACATAGGGTTACCCCTTTACCCCAAAATTCCTCCAGGGGTGATCCCTGAGCATAGAGCAGAGGTAAGCTCTCAGAACCACCAGGTGTAACCCTCGACCCAAAAAGAAATAAAATTTGTCATAATTTTCTTAACATGATTTTCTGCTAATTGTACTTCGAAGAGGCAGATTAATAAAGAAAAAAGGGGAGATAAATCAAAATATTTTAAAATGTGATAAAGATGGAGTGTGGTTTAAGAGTTAGTATATTTTGGCTTTCAAGTTTCACCAATTATATGAGTTTTATTTATTTCTACCAGTCTGCAAAATAGAAATACAATATCTGCATTTTGATTTGAATTTAGAAATAAATTTGTTGGCTAGAAATGCAATTTTAGGGAAAAAAATATTTGCCTTTCATAGTATGAGACCCTAGGTATGATCCATCATCACATGCAAAAAAATTAATTAACTAAAGCAATTAATTTTGACCTCAGTAGAGGTCAATAAGTGGAAAATAAGTATATATATATATATATATATATATATATATATATATATATATATATATATATATATATATATATATATATATATATATATATATTGGTTCTGGGGCCACATTTGGTAGAACTCAGGGGTTACTTTTGGCTCTGTACTCAGAAATTACTCCTGGAAGTCTCAGGAAGCCAGGTATTGAACCTAGGTCTTCCATGTACAAGACAAACACCGTCCCCACTATCCTATAGCTCTAGCCCCTATAAAATGTTTTAATCTTTTTTCTTACAATTGTAAACTTTATAGTCAGCTGAATATGTCTGTTACAGAATTTGTTAGGTGTTCATTTTTAAGTGATTTCAAATATATCAGGATAGTAATGTTGATGCGTATTGTAATTATAAACTAAGATTTTAATTAATTACAAATCAAGTCAGAATTTAAGCAAGAACCTGTTATGGTTGTGAAGTATTCTTTCATTAAGTTCCTTTCATTAATAAATTTTAATTGAATTACTGTGAGATAGTTACAAATTTGTTCAGGAGTGAGTTTATCTTACAATATTCCAACACCCATTATTTCACCAGTGTATATTTTTCGCCACCAATTTCCTCAGTTTCTCTTTCATCTCATCCCGGTGCCTGCCTTTATGCAAACATTTTTCCTTCTCTTTCTCTCTCTTCCTTTTAGGCCTGGTGGTTTGCAATATTGTTACTGAAAATGTATTATGCATATTACTTTACCTCCTTTCAGCACCCAGTTCTTATCCAGAGTGATCAATTTCTGTTATCATTGTCATAGTGGTCTATATTTTATATACTTACTGGGAACAAGACAATGGGCACTGTTAGTGTTACTGCAACAAGGACTGCCAGGCGTACCATCAGGAGAGGGGTGTCAAATGTGTACACTTTGCTATAAGCATGAAGTAACTCATCTTCCACTTCTCCTACAAAAGGAAAGAAGAAATGGGTCCATTTAGTATTGACTATTAAGAAAAGAAGAGGTAGGTCCATTTAGTATTGATTATTTGCTACTATTTTCTTTTGGACTAATTTGTGAAGAGAACTTATTACACAATGGAAAAAAAAAAGGTCAGGAAATCCAGATACTTTTGCTATTATTATTCTCTTTCTAGACACTTCTACTATTATCCCATTTTTCAGCTTACAAATTGTGTGACCTGTATTCAAATAAATAAAGGGTGCATAAAGCTTATAAACCTAAAGAAACTAAAAAAATTTTTTCCCAGACATTTCTCAAGCAGATTTATATGAAATAAACTTTATTATTATAGAGTAATCTCTCCTATAAAAACATCACAAAGCAAGTCACAGAAGGATGTGGCATGAAAGGTCCAAGCTCTTCCAGTTTGTTCTTTATTTTCTGCTGTCCACTCTCCCTTCTCATCTGCCCAATGAACCTTTATAATGTCTCTCGGAATTCAATATCATGACTTTAAAACGAATAAAGTACAACAGTTTTGGAGGATCTCTCATTTCACCCCAGGGCAAGGCTCAGCTATAAGACTGGTGGTCTTGGTGCAAGAGATCACAAGAATCACCAAGATGTTTAGGGGTTCACAGAGGTTCATCTAGCAGAGCTAGGAATTGGGGAAAACATGCACAAATAGCTCTAGCCTTTTGAAGTTTTCTTAGCACTGTACTAATATGTCAGGCTTAACACCTATGACCCCTTATAATACAGATAGATACAATTTGGACTTCAAAAATACCTTTTGTCTTATAAAATTTAGTATAAATGAATATGACTTTGTAGTTTCTCAATAAATATTGCTTTAAGATTTAAGATGCTAACTAAATGTTATTCAAATATAGAAAAATAAAACAAGAAAATTGTGCTACCATAGCTATTTTCTCTCAAACTTTTTGGAAAGGTATTTTAATTGACCAAATCATCCAAAGGTAGATTTATTCAAAAGTATATAATTACCTTATAATTTATACTGATTTATTGATAAATTTAGCATGATTTATACTTATAAAGTATATATAAATATACTTTATAAGTTATATGATTATAATATATACTTTATATTATACTTTATAGTTTATACTTTATATAAACTATATATATATATAAATATATATATATATATAAAGTATATAGTTTATACTTTTATATATAAAGTATATATAAATATACTTTATAAGTTATATGATTATAATATATACTTTATATTATACTTTATAGTTTATACTTTATATAAACTATATATATATATATATAAAGTATATAGTTTATACTTTATAGTTTATACTTTATACTTTATAGTTATATGATTATTGTGAACAATAAAAATATTATGCAGATGTCAGGAGAGATGAAGTCATAAAATTTTTCTATACATGGTTGTATATGGAATTTATTATACTGAGTGAAATAAGTCATAAAGAGAGAGAAAGATGCAGAATGGTCTCACTCATCTATGGGTTTTAAGAAAAATGAAAGACATTCTTGCGATAATAATTTCCAGAGACAAAAAAGTGGAGGGCTGGAAGTTACAGCTCACCTGATGAAGCTCACCTCAAAGAGGGATGAGTTTAGTTAGAGAAATAACTACATTGTGAACTATCCTAACAAGGAGAATGTATGAGGGAAATAGCCTGTCTAGAGTACAGGCAGGGGTGGAATGGGGAGGAAAGAGTTTTGAGACACTGGTGATCAGAATGTTGCACTGGTGATGGGTGGTGTTCTTTATAAGACTGAAACCCAAACACAATCATGTATGTAATCAAGGTGTTTAAATAAAATATTTTAAAAAATACTAGGTCATATTTATTCTCTGAATTCAGTTTATAAGGTATATTTTATAGAAAAAGGTGATAATTATTTTCTTTTTGTGTCCCATTAAGATGCTAGAGAGAGGGGCCAGAGCAGTGGCACAAATGGATGGACCATGGTTCCCCTGCGTACCATTTGGTTCCCCAAGTCAGGGGCGATTTCTGAGCGCATAACCAGGAGTAACCCCTGAGTCATTGGATGTGGCCCAAAGGGAAAAAAATGCTAGAGAGAGTTATTTAAAATATAACCTAATACGGCAATAATCTATTTAGCTGTACATTCTTTGTCTTGTAGTTCTCTTTTCTTACAAAACTCTTCATTGTTACAGAATTAAACAACTTAGACCAGAAATGTGCCTAATGCTCCAAACCCCAAAATTCCATTTTATTGGCAAAGAAGACTATGTTTTTCTGCCATTTGCTTGGTAGTATGCCCTTCCACCAGAAGATCCAATTCTCACATTGTTAAAACCTGAGATGGATTAGAGAGTTGAACAAAAGAACTATCATCAATTTTGACAGGAAACTGTTTCAGTTTGAGTTATTTAAAAAGATAATATGTGTGAATTCACAAGGTGATATAATGTAATAGGCTGGTTCAATTACTATTTTCTTAGGTGAGGATTATTAGTTGAGTACATGCATCTATAGATCATGCACAGCTCATGGAGGACCATGAAAATAATTTTATCTCTTAGGTTAATGATCAGTCCAACTAGAATTTGCACAGAGAATTATATTTGACAGTAACCTACCATAGAAAGTTAAGTAACCAAAAAGACCAGCAAGCAGGTACATGATGAGCATTCCTGTGATGGAAACATTAGACACTGTTTGCATCTTCTTCCGAGATCGGCTGAAAAAAAATTATAAATATTAAGAAGAACCCCAAGCTTGTTTTCTTCTAACCTACCACTTTTACAGTTAAAATATTATAAGATAAAATTATACATGTCTATATTGCTTATTAAAAAGACATATCTCTAATATAGAAATAGAAGTTATTTAAAATTGTCTTAGAGAGTTGTGATAAAATTGGAATATGGAAATTTTTCTTTAGAAATTACCTCTTCAATCTTAGTAAAAGCCATTTTCCTAGAAGAAGAGCAAGTTATTTAGTGTTGATAAAGTGAGCTTTTCTGCTGACTATTTAAGAATGTAATTTACATAAAAATAACATTGGTTCCCAAGATTTCTAATATACAAAGATATTTTAGTTTATGAAATATGGATTTGACAAGAACCTACTAGAATTGTCAAATCACTACTTCCTGAAGTTCAGAATGCTGGGAAGCTCAATAATATTACCTAGGAAACTTCTAGAAATCATTCTAGAGGGTATTGAGCAATCATTAGGAATTTTGTAAATTTGGGTTTTCTGTGCCAGTCAAAGACATAAAAATAATTATGACTATTCAAAAATTATGAGATAGAACAGAATTTATGAGGAAAAGCTTGCTATTTAATAAGAATTAGAACTTAGATTAGTAAGGTTTGATTTAAAGGAGCTAAAAAATAGACTGAGAAGTATTATATTACAATAACCCTAAAAATTATGAACAAAGCTGCCATGATAATCTCAGATACAATTCTTCCACCAGAAGCTGCCAACAATTTCAAAGGGAAAAGAATATTATTAATCACAGAACACAAGCTGGGAGGAATATTTGTAAACATCAAATAATGAAGGCCAGGTATTGCAACAAGCCTGGGATGAATTTATTCTGGACAAATATTAGGCACAAACTGTAAATAACTGTGGTGTAATCAAGCCGAAGAATAATTTTTGGTCTTTAAGAGGGTTATTATTTGTAGTTTAATAGATTTCTTGAAACAGTTTAAGATAAAAAAATATTGGGGCCGGTGAAGTGGCGCTAGAGGTAAGGTGTCTGCCTTGCAAGCGCTAGCCAAGGAAGGACTGCGGTTCGATCCCCCGGCGTCCCATATGGTCGCCCCCTCAAGCCAGGGGCAATTTCTGAGCGCTTAGCCAGGAGTAATCCCTGAGCATCAAATGGGTGTGGCCCAAAAAACAAAAAAACAAAACAAAACAAAGAGATAAAAATTATTCATAGTTCCCTAACTGCCCATGTTCTTATATTTGCTGATTCCTCTCCACCTGCCCTAACCTCACCTGGACCAAGAGGAAATAGGATTAGAAAAGAAGGAAGTTTTGTAAGTGGTAGAGTTGGTCCACAACTTTTTGGTGAAAGCACCCTACACACGAGTTGTACAAACTTTGTCTAAATAGAAAGCTATGAAGTGTGTTTCTGTATGAAATGACTTAGAACATATGAACACATTTTCAAAACAAATCATAATGCTGAAATGATGATTGCCTTACTCTTTAAGTTCACTGTAGATGGGAAGAACTTCAGGGTGGCATACAAAAGCAAATGCAAGAATAGGAATTGTGTAAGCCGTCTGAAAAATAAAGACAATACCATGTATTAAGCATTCCAACAAAGGTGTAAATTCTAGTGCACCTCAGTGTATGACATAAAAACTCAGTTGTCATGGTTATTTACTCACCCGGTAATTGAATATAAAGTATTTGGGTTGACACTTGTCATCATTGTTCGCTTCAAACTCTACTCCACTGCCATGAAAAGAGTTCTTGACCTGATTTTCCTCTAGTCCTGTAGGATTTTTGTGGGTGTAATCCATCATGAAATTCACACCGCTATTCTGGGAATTGTTGGGTAACATGACCAAGTGCATTGGAAGTGTATTGTTGAACGTCATATTTCCAGCATGGTGATCCAAAAGAGGCAAAGGGCAGGGTATTTGGAATTTCTTGTATATAACCTATATTTAATAATTTTTTTATAAAAAGCAAAAGAAAAAATATTTTAGAAACAAATTCATATGTGTAGTTTGTGCGGAATGTCTTAGGGGTCATTGCAGAGAATTTCTTTAGATTAATAAATAGGAGTCTATCTTAAGGAAAGGAGTATGATTTATAATCTTATGATTAATAGTCAACAAAGCAGTATTTTGCATGAATTTATCTCAAGGTTCATTCGTACTTTTCTATGAAAAAAATGATCATATATTTAATTTATTCAAAATAATCATAGCATTTGTCACCAAAATATACCTTCTTGTTTGCTTTTATTAGGAAGTGACTTATAAAATTTTGTACCCATGGTAGTACAAGAAATTATTTATTTGGCAAAGAGTAGAGGATTATGAGATTTCTTCTTTTCTTCCACCATGATACCTTCCCTTTATGAATAAAATATAAGGTAATTTATGAATATGAAAAATCCTGTAGTCTATTTATCTTTTGGAGTAACTATTAATTGCATAACCTTTTTTTTGGAGAGGGTGATAAGGCTATTCCTGATTTTATATTAAAGTGTCACCCCCAATTGATACTGAAGGGATCATTTGCATTGTTGGTACCTGAATCGGAATTATCCACTAGTCAAACAAGTACCTTACTCTCTTTCTGTACCCAGCTGGACTTATATTTATTAAAACAATCCCCAAATATCCTAGAAATCTTTTTACTTCCCCACTTTATTAACTAGCAGACTATTTTCATCTTGTGGCTTGAAGTGATCCTTTAATTCAAATATGCCTCCTGTGTTCCTAGAATATACTCTTTGACACTGCCTTGATATTCTAACTCAACTATTTTTAAAGTCATGACACCTCTTTTCTCATTCCAGATTAGAAAACAGAAAAGTTGCTTGCGATGTAAGTGCCATTTCATGGTAGTGAAGTACTTGAACGAAAGGGAAACATTAATCTAGGCAATAAAAGCAACTCATGATCACCAAGCCACAAAGATCAAGTAAATAAATCACTTACCACGCTGACAAAAAACACCATGCAGGTAAGAGAAAATCCACTGGTATAACCAAGGTAACCTAGGAATTAGCAAAGAAATTCTGAAAGGTGACTATGGTATGTATAATCAGCCTACCTATTATAATATGAAATAAAAAATACAATTTAAATTGGTTTTACCTAAACTTTTAAGAAGAGAAAGTGGAAGGATGACTCCAACAGACACAAATATGACGAGGTAGTTGCCATTGAGGTACCATTCTCTAGAAGAGAATGAGAGAGAAAAATACAAAAATAAGTGAGGATATAGTTAAGTAACTCATTTATTATTGCAGAGAAAACAAATAACTTACCCACTATTTTCTTCAAGTCCCATAAATGCTCTGATTACTTCAGGTAGTTCATATTTAATGATAAAGAGGTAGCTTGACATTGCTGAAATGGAAAGCACCATACTTTAGTGGTATGCATAAAATCACAGGTAAGTTATCAGAAATTCTAGTACTTGGAACTTCAATTTTTAGACAGAAGAGACAAAAGCAACCAACCAACCACTGTGCATTTTCTACTGAAGTTCCAATTTATTTTCACAGATAGAATTATTAACCTTTGCTCTTGTATATGACCTTTTGCTTAATAAAGCTCTGAGGTTTTTTAATAAAGTGGAAATAGCAAAACATTTCCCTCATGAGTTATAAATCTTCATCGTCTATAGGTCTTTTCATACATGGATGGGGATTCAGAAACAAAAGGCAAGTGTCCAAAAGGAGGGTAGAATTGCAGCATCTAGTTGACTAGAATATATGTCTCTGGTTTCCCCAATTTGGGTACCATTCTTGTTCTCTGTGATATCCGAGGAGCACACAAAGTCTCAGACACCAACTGTCTAAATATTGGAGTCTAAATATAAATATATAAATAAATATAGGAGTACTCTATATTAACAAAACAAAAGAGCTATCTTCCTCCTCCCTGTTAATAAAATTCCTCCCATACTCCCAAATCCTAGATTGCCTTTGGCAAAGTAAAAACTTTTCAACAGTGGCCAATTTTCTTTTAGTATCTTCCTAAGAAGAATGTACATGGCCAAAAATAAATAAATAAATAAATAAATAAATAAATAAATAAATAAATAAATAAATAGAATGTACATGGCTATATACTCTTCTGAAAACCTGAAGTATAAAAACTCCATGGAAAATGCATAACATCAATTTTGTTCACAATTGTAAGGATTTCTGCAATATCTCAATAGAACTATATATTCAACCATAAACATATGTAATAGGAATGACAATTCCTGCCATTGTATGTTATTGTACATTACTTTATTTGATCATCTTACAATCCAATCTAATGGCAAGATGTGCATTATTATCTTCATTTCTCAGCCAAGGACATACATTTTTTTCAAGCTTTAATTAAATGCCCAAGATCACAGAACCTGAAAAGGACAGACCACATTTGAAACATATTTCTTGATCTGGGGCTTGTATTTCTTCTAGATTATGAAGTGAAATGATTTTAATAATACTTGGTGTGTCTTCTGTAAACATTATTTGGTTAATATTTACAAAGACCTTGGATAAAGTTAAATCTTACAGAGTGTAAATAGAGGAGATATTCCTGTTTAACTGGCTTAGTGAGGTGCTATTTGATGTTAGAGCTATTAGTTGTTGGCCTTCAATGATGTCACCACTGTTAATGTGTTTGGTCTTTGAAAATTCAGAATCCAGACGTGTCTGCAAAATGTCAACAGTATTTTGCTAATGTTGAAATATCTCTGGCAAATGTTTAATAAATGCTTGGAAAAAAATGCATGTTCTAAATGTGGAGTTGCTAAATACAGAACTACAAGTGACTTCCCTCAGCTAAAATAGCCACTAATCATATAGAAGAACTAGTATAATAATCAGGGATAGTGTATCATAATTGCCATTCTCAATACTCCACTTCTAATGAATGTACAGCTTGATAGAAAGACTACTTCATTGTTTATTTCATATGTGAAAACATAATAGTAATGAACTTTAAAAAACAGTTAAACAGTCTATAGGATTTAGAACTCTATGTTTGTATGTTTACAAATTCCTTAGTTAAAGCAAATATATTATGCCGAAAATATATACTCCTCTAACATTTTCAATACCTTAAATATTGATAAGATAAAAATTGGAACCAAACATTAATCTGTGTATTTGGTGAAGGATAAAGAGATTATTTTCTTGTGGTTTACACCAGTAAAATAAAATAATCCTAATTTACTTTGAGTTTCTTTCAAGATTATAGTCTTATTTTATAAATATAATGATAATAAAATATGGCTAAATTTTATATATAATATCACTAATTAGTTATCAGAATCAATTGTGGTTTAATAAAGGTTATTAAAATAATTGCTACAGTCCAAAATTCCTTAGTAACTCTAGCAATCTCATCTGAAATTGGTTATTTTTGCAAGATCACTGTGTAGAATTTTTATTGCTTGTTACTTGTAATAGCAAAAATCAAAATAATTAAAATTTTTTATAAAGGCTGTCACTAAATGAATTATCATACATTTTTACAATGTAAATTTGAAAACCAATAAAGGGAATAATATGTGTATATTTTTAAGACATTCTATAAATTGTTTTATAAGATGATATAATTGTTAGAGTTACAATATACTTGTTAAATTAGACATAGAGAATCTCTGGTGTTACTTAGGGATTACTCCTGGGTTGGGGATCACTTTTGGTGGGGTTCAGGTGGTAGAGATTGAACATTTATAGTGTCTGAGATTGAATTTAGGTCAGCTGTATGAAAGACAAGCACTCTACCTACTATACTATAGTACTATAGCTCTGGCTTTAGTAATTATTTCTATATAACAAAATAAATATTTAAGAATATATTTAATATATAAAAATCTATGTATATGTTTTAGTTTTCAGAATTAGCATGTATTTGCCTCATAATTATTTTAAAAAATCCAATGTAAAAAATAAGACAGCTCCAAAGACATTTCTATTAATTGTAAGAATTGCTAAAAAAAAGTAACATATATATATACCTAATCCTTATTATATGCCATATTTTATTTCATGTTCCAAATGATCATATGAGGATGGATAGTGACAATAACTTTCATTGCGACAGAAAAATTAGATTCAGCAGTAGAGATAGTTTCTGAAGTTACAGATGGTAAATTCAGATACACTAGATTCAGAAGACAGTCTCTACTCAACAACTTTTACACTTTTAAAACATGAAAAAATATACGGGGCCGGGCGGTGGCGCTGGAGGTAAGATGCCTGTGCTAGCCTAGGACGGACCACGGTTCGATCCCCCGGCGTCCCATATGGTCCCCCAAGAAGCCAGGAGCAACTTCTGAGCGCATAGCCAGGAGTAACCCCTGAGCATCACAGGGTGTGGCCCAAAAAACCAAAAAAAAAAAAAAAAAAAAAAAGAAAAAATATGCATACATAGGGCCAAGAAAACCCAAGAGTAACTAGCTATAACAGCATAAAAATAGATAATGGAAGCAAATACAAACAAACAAGCAACAATAACAACAACAACAACAAATAAATCATAGTGTACAGGGCATGAGAAGAAGAGAAAATGATGAGAAAGTATGTATATGTTTTATTGAGAACAAAAATAAGAAAACAATATAGTTTGTCATGGTGTTACCTAGAATTTGCAGAGGAGTTAGAAAAAAGTTAGCTATATATATGAAAGACAGTATAAAATTATCTGAAAAGTGATTGTAAGAACTTTGAGGATGACCTTTATATATCCAAGTAAAAAGCTTATAATCTAGCTTGAAAGTAAGGTGAACAATTTTATAACTGGAAAAATCATGAATAGATTTGAAGTTGAGAACTTTAACCTGGAAGTTGAATTAGTCAAGTGAGCAGTGGTAACAATACGTAGAAGGCTACTACATTCTGAGGTAGAAATAGTAATCACCCGACAGTGCTGTGATTCAAGAAGTATGTCAAAAATCAAATGGATAGAAGTTAGTATATGACTAAGATGTCCAAGGTTATCGAGGAAAAGAAAAGTTTAGATTGGTACCCACTTTTATGGTTTAAAATTTTTTTCTGGTGCTATTCCTTGAGAGAAAAGAAGAGCAAATTTTGGAATTAACTAGGAGGAGAAAGAATAAGTGCCACTATACGAAGATATAGTTGTTATGCAATGACATACCCAGTAGGGCATTGGCAATATGAGTCTAGATGCCTAATGAGAGTCAACAGTTGAACAGGATCATTGGGAGACTGGTGGACAAACATATCACCTGTGACACTCATATTTCTAGCTCTACTCTAAAAATGGTAATGCAATAGGACTTACAAATTTATAGAACCAAAGAATCTGTAAATTATGTTTCTTATGCTTAGTCACTTCTTCGCATTAACACAACTTTAGAAATACTCTTCAATAGACTGACCTGTGCCTCAAGAACCACAAAATTTTCTATTAACCCTCAAACTTCTAATTTTTAATCTCATAAATTAAAGTTAGTGCATGCATATAAAACACCAACTATTCTGAAAATAAAAGAAATAGAACTGGTGTTTTCCTTTTTTGGTCTTTTAAAATGTGTTGATTATATTTTAGAAAAGTTTAGTTTATTGAAAGTTTTATCTCCTTACCTCCAATATTCTGCATTATAATGGAAGCAAAAGCTCCAATTTTCCCAGGCCATCCAAATGCTTTTTCCCCTAACTTTTCATAAATTAAAGATCCTAGAGCCAAAGAAAAGATAACTGTAAAAAGAGCTATATTATGAGTAAAATATTTTTTATATAATTCTACACTGGATCCTCAAACATTTAAATAACACTATGTCAAAATTATAAGAACTAGTAATGTAATCACAAAAACCAATACAAATATGTTAAAGTGTTCCCCAAACAACAGACAATAGCTCCATTCATCTTAGTTCCATGTAGAAAGTCATAACTGGGATTTACATCATCTACCAAAAATCTTTTTCTATTTGGCTTGAAATTGAGCCAGTTAAATTACACACCTCTCAATTACCCACAAAACTAAAAACACTGAGAGACTGTGTCATTTGGGTCAGAAAAAATGAGGCATGGAATTGACTAAAACCATCATATAGTGATAAACTAAAGAATAAAGGCACTGGGGCCGGGCAGTGGCGCTAAAGGTAAGGTGCCTGCCTTGCCTGCACTAGCCTTGGACGGACCGCGGTTCAATCCCCCGGTGTCCCATATGGTCCCCCAAGCCAGGAGCAACTTCTGAGCACATAGCCAGGAGTAACCCCTGAGTGTCACAGGGTGTGGCCCAAAAAAAAAACAAAAAAAAAAAAGAACAAAGGCACTTTGAAAAATTCAAAATAGAATGTCGAGTCCATGAAATATCATACCTCCTTCCTTGGCAGTCTTCAACAAAAGGTGAACTGAATAGAGTGATAATATTGCCACTGTGAGCAGCATGATTCTGTGAATAGAGTAGAGATTAGAAAATAAAGTTAGTATAATATATTAAATAAGACAATTCTAGATGTTATAATAAATTATTATATGTTCTTCTTAGACAATAATGCCAAAACTATATGAATGTTGATAAAACTAAGAAATTTACTTGAAAATTACATATATCTAGCAAAGTCAGAGTGCTGGAATTTGATGTGCTGAATTGGACATACCTGAATTATAACATGTTACCAAGTAATAGAATTCATAACTTAGAAGCCAAACACATTAAAAATCATAAAATCTTTTGTCTACTTATTCAGCATATGAGTACACCATATTACCATGATAATCACATCAATCACATCAATGCTATTCAATACCTTGACTAAGCCTAAATGAAATTTAGAAAGCGCCACTACTACTGAGTCAGCACATTAGAAAATAAAATATTTTTCAGACAAGAGGGTCAGGCAATTATTCACATATTGTATTTAAAAAGATAAGAATAGGGTGCAGAAAGGGTATCTTCCATATCCAGTTATAACCCCCCAAGTATATATATGTTAATTAATCTCTGACAAAAAAGCCAAGAACATTAAATGGAATAAAGACAGTCTCTTCAACAAATGATGTTGAAAAAATTAGATAGCCATGTATAAAAATTAAAGATTAATCCATATCTCACACCTAATACAAAAGTCAATTCAAAGTGGATCAAAAGACCTTGAGATTAGACCTGAATCCATATAGTTCACTGAGGAAAATATTGGCAGAACACTTCAAGTCTTAGATCTTAAAGGAGTCTTTAATGATAGGCAAGGGCCATAGAATCAAATCTGTATAAATGGGACTATATCAAACTAAAAAGCTTTCGTATGGCCAAAGAAAGATGAGCTAAAACTGAAAGTCAGCTAACTGAGTGGGAGAAAATATTTGCATACAACACATCAAATAAAGTTGATGTCTAGGATATACAAAGTACTAATAAAGGTGAATCTCACAAAACCTAAATGCTCCATAAAAAAGTGGGAAAAGGAACAGACACTTCTCTGAAGAAGACCAACAGATGGCCAACTGGTGCATGTATGGAGGTTCTCAGTAAATTAAGAATCTATCTATCATTGACCCATACATTCCGCATTTGGGTATTTATACCCAGGACAGAAAAATACTGATCCAAAAGGATGTATGCACACTTCTATTAATTGCAGCACTTAGTACAATAGTTAAGAGTTGGACGCATCCTAGACATCAAGCAATAGATGAGTGGATCATGAATATGTGTTACATATGTATGTACATAACTTTAAGGAATCATGCAATCATGCAATTTGCTGCAAAATGGATGGAAGATACAATGTTAGGTGAAGAAAGCCAGAAAAAGGCTAAATCAGAATAATATATGTGGTATTTAAAATAACTGAAGAAAGAAATGTAATGGTTTTCATGGAATTGTCTAGAACACTCTAGGCCCCAAAGTACAGCAAGGAGAAGAAAAGAAATTGAGTGAAGGAGGAGAAACATGAATATGAAAGGATGTGGACCAGAGACCAAGTGGTCTCAGGTGCACTGTTTGTGTTAAGAAAGGAAAGAACTAAATATCCAAGCCAGAGTCAACAACAATGAAATTATGGGACACAAAGTTCAACAACCAGTTATGCTACAGGCTGGGGTACAGGGTGTGGTGGCAGGGGATGGACCCTCTCAACAGTGGTGGAGGGAGGTTAACACTACTGGTGGGATTGGTCATGAAACATTGTCTGTCTGAAACCCAACTATGAATAACTTTGTAAATAACAATGGTTTAAATAAAAATTTAAAAACAAAGCATTTATAGTTCAAAACCCCCCACATATCTACATACATTTATTATTTCTTTATGTAGAACGTGATAGGTGTTTCTCCAAAATCAAGAACTAGAGAGCAAAATTGGGGTACAAAATAAAGAACAATATTAAATTTACCTGAAGTTTTTTTTTTTATAAAAGCAAATTTACTAGATTTAGCAAAATTTTCTCCCACAATTACCAAATTCTTTGGCTATTCCTATATAAAGAATTGAGCTGTGTATTTTGAGGATGAGCTATAATTTTATGCTAATGATATTATGCCCTTATTTTCCACAAAGTATATTTACCAGATTTGCCTGATTAATTACTTACTTAACATATTTTCCATAAGTTTGTGGTTTTCTTGAGTTTAAAAATTACATAATTCAAGTTAATTCTGCACACTGAAAAATTATAAGCATTCTCTGTATTCTAAATATATATTTTCTTTGGGCTTAATTATTAAAGGAAAGCCAGGAAGAATAGTGTCCCTTGCTGTGAATTTGTAGAGATAGCTGAATTCAGTCTGTGATACTGTGAAACTGTGATACTGGAAACACAAAATGTACCACATAATGTACAGAATGTACAGAAAATTAATTCACCTATAAAAATTAATCTGCTATTAATTTGAACTGATGAGATCTTTGGTTTCAAAGTGGGATATTTTCCTTCCGCAAAAATTATCTATTTGTTGTCTGGGAGGAGTGTTCATTTCTATTTATCAGTGATCTCTGATAATTTCTAACTAATTTTAATGATATAGTAATTAGTAAGTCAATATTTTTGTCTTAGAGATGGCAGATATTCAAAAATTTCTTAGTAATTATACCTTAGAATTTAAAACTAAGTTTATCTCAAACAAACACAATTTAATTTGATTAAAAAACCCATTTGTCTGGAAAATGTTATGCTCAAAATAATCAAAATACTAACCCAATAAAGCTATATCTAATCCTGCTTGAACCTTCACACTCAAAGAGCTGTGTGATTATCTAATTGTAAATGGTCAGGATATAAATAGTTGTGTTTGTAATACAATTGTTACATTCCTAATTAAGTCTTCTACTCTACTGCATTAGAGTTTGACATGTAAAAAAAGATTGATATCTAACTAATATTAGACTTGATTTCAGTGAAGAATTCCATTGCTGCCAACTTTGTCTTGGAAGATACCAGGATACATGATGCAAATAGACATTTGTTGTTATCTGTCACAGACATAGCAGTATCTGTCAGTGTCAGCTATGTTACACTACTCTCCTTAGATTGCACTTGGCAGGTTGGTTTAAAATCCTAAGTTTAGATTAAGCTACAGATATTACATTAATATTTCATATTTCAGGCATCCTGATAGTTTTAGAGATTTAGACATATATTTAGAAATTTATAACATACTTTGTATATTATAGCCTAACAAGGTAGGCAGCAATAAAGTAAATAAAACAGACAAGTGTAATAAAGTATTAAACCTATGATAATTGCAAATAAGTTAATTTTTACCAGTCATAGAGGTTGAAGAAGAGACTTGAGTAGCAATGAGGAGAGACTGAAATGAGCTATAAGAGAACTACCATGATCATGTGAATGAATGAGGAAACTGGAAAGCCTGTCTGAAGTACAGGTGGGGGTAGGGTGGGATGGCGGGAGATTTGGGACATTGGTGGTGGGAATGTTGCACTGGTGAAGGGGGTGTTCTTTACATGACTGAAACCTAGTCACAATCATATGTGTAATCAAGATGTTTAAATAAAGAAAAAAAAAGAAGTTAAGTAAATAAAGAAAAAAAAAAGAATCCTGACAACCATTGGTAAATATGCTATAGTGATAAAGAATGGTGCCTTCATGGGATAGAGAGCAAGCCAGAATTGTCCAGTTTTTTTTATTATATTTATTATTTATTAAAAATAAAATAATCAAACATTATATGTCTAAACTCAACTATCAGAAACGATAAATCACAATACATAGAAGTTAATAAAAAAAGTAATAGATATGAAGTAAATCTATTTTACTTGTATATTCAGCCAATCATTTTTCTTGTTACAGTTTGGAGTTTTCGCCATATTTCCAAGGAAGAATTTTGCAATTTGCAAATATTCACTATCAAATTCTAGAACATTTTCTAAGTAACCATTATTTCTTTTACCCATTGCCCTGAATGCTTCTAAATTCTTGGCACTATTTTAAGCTTCCAGATTTTCCTCATTAGTTAAACTCCCACTTTTAAATAAAAATTTATCTTCTATCAGTATTAACATAAAAAAAAAGAAATTGTCCAGTTTTTATGGTCAGAGTGACAAGTGGTTGGGTAAGAGATAGAACTTGTTTGAGATGGATGGATTCTTTTTTCTAAGCATGTGATACAATCTTATTTGCTTTTGGAAAAGCTTTTCATTTGGGGTGGGGGGGTTGATGACACCCAGCAGCAGTTCCTCCTGGCTATACGCTCAGAA
The DNA here is from genome assembly GCF_024139225.1 of Suncus etruscus. Lineage (NCBI taxonomy): Eukaryota > Metazoa > Chordata > Mammalia > Eulipotyphla > Soricidae > Suncus > Suncus etruscus. The sequence continues at coordinate 17,091,671 of NC_064858.1, forward strand.
ATCACTCCTGGCAGGCTCGGGGGACCATATGGGATGCCAGGATTTGAACCACCATCTTTCTGCATGCAAGGCAAATACACTACCCCCATGCTATCTCTCTGGCCCCTGGAAAAGCTTTTTGATGAATAAGTGCTCAATTATTTTAAACACCCATAGGTCAATAATTTATTTGGTTCCTATGACCAAATAAATGTATGACCCATGTTACACTTCATTGCAGTTACTTCCTAAATACAAAACACTGAGCTGAAAAGATAAATGTATATTTATGTACATCACAGAATTTAATACAGTAGTGAAGATATAGAAACAACTTAACAATGGATGAATGGAATACTATTCTACATTTACAATTCTAAAAAGGACAAAAACCATGAAGTTTATTATGGTATAGATGAAACTAGAAGGTATCACGTTGAGTTGAGTAATTTATAAATAGATAGACACAAAAGAATCTAATTTCAACGTCAGAATTAGATATACACAAAGGGCCAATAGCAAAAGAACTAGAGAGTTACTCTACAGAATTTACAGAACTGAGTTAGCAAAAGTAGAAATCGGGAAAGATCATAAGGAAAGAGCACTTGAGATCTTGGTGAAAGGAATAGGTAGTTTGTAGTGTGTATGGTGTTGAAATGTTATACACATAAAATTATCGTTAACAATATTATACATCAAAGTATCTCAATAAAGACATGGACTTCAAAACAAGAAAATAAAAATGGTTCTTATGGACTGGTGACATTTTAGGTCATTGAACATCTAAACTTTCTGCCATGTGTGTTGAGAATGTTTAATTGAGAAAGCACCATGACTACACGGACAACTCTTATTGTTATTGAAGTTTCTGCTGCATCTAACAGTAAGAGAAATTGACTAATCATTCACGATATTTCTGTTTACAAAGTACCACATCATATTTATACCCGAAAGAAAACAAGCTACACAAGGCTTCCAACTAAATGTAGATAGATTTGTTCATTCACTTACACAAAAAGTATGATTCCCGTGTTTGCCATGGCATAGGACAAACCCAAGATTCCACTCCCCATGATGGCGTTGCTCAAATTGAATGAAGACATTCCAAAGGAGGTGTGTCCGGGATGCTTAAAAAATAAAAACAAAAAACAGTGGCAATGTAAGTAAATATTTGAAAATAATGAGCATATTTTGATTACTCTTGAATATGTTAAATTTAAAGGGGACTCCAATCTAAAACTTTAAAAAATATTAAGGTAGGATTAAGGTAAATAAAAACTCTTAGCTAGCCTTAATAAAAACATGTAATTTTTAATGGAATGTGTGATTGGTATCAGCAGTAATCTCAGTTATCAATGAGAAATACAGGTCAAATAAGTTAAAGAAGAGAAAGCATTATGGTTACAGATTACATTTGGGTTAGATGATTTCTCAAAAAATAACCCAAATAATTTTATAAATGATTTATGCAGCCATATGGCGAACAGGAAAAACAAGCCCTTATTCCCGTAAGGGACTGAATAAACAGAGAATGTGCTGATCAACGCTTGGAAAATTTCAGTCACATTGTTTTCCCAGAGAGACTGAGGTAGATCAGACACCCTCAAGTCCTGTTTACTACCTGGAAGAGACTCAGGAGACTCACTTACATGTTCATCCTCATAATCTGCCAGCTTCTTTTCCCCCAAAAATCCATTTGTCAGGAATTTCTGACTTTCAGCATCATCATTGGCAAATTGACTGAATACACATACAAAAAGGAAAACAAGAAAGCAAAAACAGTGAAATAAATGCCCTGGATTATGTTTATGTTTTAGAGAAACTAAATTAGAGAAGGAAAAAACAACATGCCCCAAACATGTCATTCCCCTTTCCCCCTTTCTAGCATCAATTCTAAACCAACAACGTAACTACATTTCTGACTATATTTTGGTAGTTATAGAGGAAGTTCTAAAGGAATAAAATATTGTAGTTGGATTTTCATAATGCCCCATTTTTTCTCTTCACTCCATGTAAGAAATAAAATGATGAATGAAGGAGATATCAAAAAGAAATAAAATGATGCAATATTGATTTTTTTTCTCATTCAGAGCACTTCCAAATAAAAGTATGCAGGGTCCTGGTTGAGTTTTCTCAATCATGAATAAATGATTTTTATTAATTCAGCAACTATTTATTATGTGGCAGGGACTGTGTATCTTATCTTTCTCATGAGAGTGACTTTCGTATCTCCAACCAAGAGATAATGATTCAAATGGTTCAGTACAGTGAAGTACAGTGCTCATATTCACCAGCCTTTAAATTTAGGTCAACTAAAGCACCATGAAGTCCTAGGCAGCAACCCAAAACTGGCATTTTCTTCTGTTTTGTTTCTATTTATGCATACTTCCCTTCCTGGGAATAGTACAATGGCAGCTCTGAGTTTATTTGGTTGTTTTTGTATGCAGATATATATTTCATTCACTATACCTGAGTTATAAAACAGTGAATGGCCAAAACTGTTTAAAAACCCAGTGAATTAGTAGAAAAGTCAGGAGGAAAATAGCATTTTAAAATGTCATTATACGAGGGCTGTAGTCATAGTATAGTAGGTTTGGATGTATAGCAGGGATAGGGTGTCTGATTTGTATGTGGCTTATCTGTCTGGATGCCATCCCTGACACCAAAATGATCTCTCTGAGAACTGTTGGAAGTAATTCCTGACTGTGGAGCCAAGGGTAACCCCTGAGAATTACTGGGTGTGGCCCCCAAACAAACAAAATCCATAACACATGACAAATTTTGATTAGGATCTATGTAGCTTAGATACAAACTATACATTTTCTTCTCATTTTTTGTGGGCTCCAACAATCAGTTACTGAGAGCGTTAGGACTATAATATAGTATCAGCAACATATCCAAAAGGTGTGACTACTGAGTTGTACTGCCACTATTGTATTTTGACATTAAAACATTGCAAAAGTTTTGTTCTATAAAATCTTAAGTGCTTTTAAAGATGCATGCTTCTCAAAAGTAATTCTAATTAGATTGAAATTTTAGAAAATGTATTTCATGATAAAATAAGATTAAAAGAATTCTTAGAAATAAAAATAAATGAGTTCTGTAAAAATGTTAGTAGGATCTAATTCTGAAAAATATACTTTTTATTTTGTGACCATAGTCAGTGATGCTCAGGGCTTATTCTTTCCTCTATCCTCAGTTATAAGTCCTCCTGCTGAGCTGTTGGGACTACAAGATATACTAAGTATTAAACCCAGTCATCTACACACAAGGAAAGCACTTTACCCATAGTACTATCTCTTAAGTCCCATGAGAATATGATTTTTTGAGAAAGAGGGATAACAAGATTACTTTCTGAAACTCAACAACAATGTAAAGTATAGGTAGAAGCAGCAGGAAAATCTCATAGTTTGCTGTACTTTTCTCCAGCCCAAAGAGTGGAGATCCGCAGAGATAATTAGACATTTCTGCTATTGTTCTCATGTATCTTCCAGAAAAAATATCGTTCTCTGATGAATTATTTTCTATCTGTGATTTCCATTCCCTTTTTGATTTTTGTTTTAAAGTTCTTTAGTTATATGCTTGCTATACAGATACTGATACATGATGCATATCATTAAAATCAGCCAGTAAGATGAAGTAAAGACACTTCTCTAGATTTAAATTATTCAGTGTCTAGCATTCTATTTTTAAGCTCAAGAATTTGTAACAGCAGGAATGTGAAAGTAAATTTATTTGCATGTTATTAATTTACATGAGATAAATTTTAGTCCTAAGCATTCCAAAAGTTTTCAATTTTATAAGAAACATCCCAAAATTAAAACGTGTAGTTCACTTTTGTGTATCCTTTGCCATATATAATATGTCATACTGCAAATTATGGTAAATTTATTTATTTAGTAAATAGCTATTGTTCACCTCAATGTGCCAGGAAATGTGATATGTAATGGGACAGAAGATGTCATTAGCTTGAATTATTAGTGTGTTGAAAATGTGAATATAGAGAGAGTACACAAAAACAGGTGTTATCACTTCCACAGGAAATAAACCTCATAAAGATTTGAATTTGAATTTCCTCTTGAAAGGTTCAAAACAGAAAAAAAAGGATAAGTTGGGAATGATCTAAACGGGCTATATTAGAATCTTCCAGAGCATAGAAGAAATAATAGAAGCTGTTTAAGTGTCTAAAAACCTGGAGAAGAGGATGCAAAAATGGAACAAGGCAAGTGGGGCTGGGGAGATGGTAAAGTGGAAAAAATGCTTGCCTTGCATGTGGTTGACTTAGGTTCAAAGGCTGACAATTCATATAGTCTTCTGAGCACACCCAGGTGATACCTGAGCAGAGAGCCAAGAGTAAACCCTGAGAACAGTGGTGTATGGCCCAATACACTCCACCACCACAAATACCAGAAGATGTAGAATAACGTAGTCAAAGAAGAAGAAGAAGAAGAAGAAGAAGAAGAAGAAGAAGAAGAAGAAGAAGAAGAAGAAGAAGAAGAAGAAGAAGAAGAAGAAGAAGAAGAAGAAGAAGAAGAAAGAAGAAAAAGAAGAGGAAGAAGAAGAGGAAGAAGAGGAAGAAGAGGAGGAGAACAACAACAACAACAAGAAAAAAGAACAAGAGGAACAAGACAAAGAACAGCAACAACAGGAAAACAAGACTAAGAACAACAACAACAAGAACAAGAACAAGAGGAATAGTTTAAGGACCTTTCTGGCCAAACAATATATGTTCTAATCTTCATCTTAAAAGTAAAACAGAATTATAAAAGTATTAATTTATTAATAAGCCCTGCATCACTTTGTAGTTGTTAAGATCACTGTTTAAGTAATGTGTAGTGGTAGTTGGAATGATATAAGACATCATGGGCTCTTGATAATAGACATCACCAGGCTCTTGTAATATGCAGGTGAAAGATGATAAAGTCCAAAGTAAGATAGCACTAGAATATAGCTATAGAAATATAGCAAAAGCAGGAACTTTGAAATGTATATGATCAGAGCATGTACTTCAGGGAAGGGAATGATTCAAAACTTGCACTCAATATTAGTCTTTTTATTGAGTTTCTGAATGTGTATAGAGACTTTCACCTTGATGAGAATTGTTGAAGAAAGATTTTTTTAGGGAATTACCAAGTTCATATTAAATATTGTAAATTGACTTTATGAATGAAGCAATTCAGACAGTTACCCAGCAGAGACATCTAGCAAACCAGGGAATACAATGATCTGAAATTTGCTTGAAAGCTACAGCATATGTCCAACAGATGAGATAACAATAGTTGTAGTTTGTTCTTAGACACAACTCAGTCAAACTCTAGAAATGAAGCAACATTTAAAAGGCAAGGCAAAAGGAATTTGAGAAAGAATAGAATAAATTTAAAGAAATTTAATGTATAATTTAAATCATGTAACATTATAAATGGAACATTGAACATAATGGCCTCAATTCTCATTAGTTACCCAATTGATTGGCACATGATAATGATATAATATATACTTTTGGTCTAGGAAATTGATGAATTAGCATCAGTTCCACCATCATATGAAAGAGATAATCTAATCATTCCTTTTCATGTTAATAGACCTCTCATTTTTCCCCCCAAGAATTCTGGTATTTTTTCCATACCTGTTCATTGCTGCTTTTTCGGAATTTCCCAGTCTTGTATAGTTATCCTGAATACATTCTCCACTGATGCTCTCATCATCAGGTTCAATATTGACATTTCTCAGTTCCACGGGATCCATTTGAGCTGTCAGCACTTTTGAGTCCACTTACAATCTTCTTCAGTGTAAACAATATATTTACCTTCAGCTTAAGTTTCTTCCACTTTGTGTTGCTGTTCAGAACACTCTCTTCTGTAATAATAATATAAAATACTTCATTAAAATTTTAGTCAAATTAATGAATATGAATCACATACTCTGTATGTCCTCTGGAAAAAAAATGGAAGTGAAATAAACTCTTGAGAAAATCACATAATTATGTCTAGAAGTTTCCTTTGCTAAATAAAAAAGTGAAAACATAAAAGAAGTAAAATTATTAATAATTTTCCCAAAAGTTCTTATTTCTAGAATGTATAAGTTTATAAATATGAACAAAAACACTATTATACTAGTAGCTACTTAGAAAATAATTAAAATGTCATAGAAGTCTTTAAAAACAATTACGTGCTTTAGCAGATAGACAAAATTGAAGAATAATTTGAAGGAAATAGTTGACAAGTGAAGATATATCAAAGCAACTTCTAGTAGTAATAGAAACATTATTGTGAACTTAGGCTATTATGTAATTTGAGTAGGAAAAAATAATACCAACAACATGCTTAATAACATGTATACAAGTTTGAAGTGTCATGTTCTCTAGGAGATTGGTTAAGGTTTGATTCCCACTGAGCTCCCAAACAGGAAAGCAATTCCCATTCCCCTGTTCAATTAGGTCAGGGGGAACAGTTCCAGTTGTAGAGATCTGCAGGAAATAATTCACAGAGTGTAAAGGTACAAGAATGGGTTTAGGAAATCTAGTGATCAAGCAAGGAATTCAAACCACAAAAGCTTTCTGCCCCTAAGATGGAGGGCAGCCCAGTGAAAGAAGACTGAAGAATGAGCCCCAGCCTTCCTTAGATCCTTGCTTTTGTTGACAAGAATCAGGTACCACCCTAGGGTGGGAGCAGAATACCAAGTAAAGAATAATCCAATATACTATCATCAGGTCACACCCTAGGGCAAAGTACAATTATTGATTAGGGTAGGATCAGTAATCCAACACAAGTTACAATCAGACTTAGGGAGTCATTTTTCAGGTACTTGAAGAATTGAGCCAAAAAGTACAGTTTTGGCTTAGAATAAGTACTAATCCCCATTTATATTAAGATAAAGTGTACTTTACCTATATAATTTGTATTGTGCCATTATATTGGGAGAAAAATAGCCACTCTTTGAAGAGATGTTTAACAATGTGCACTAACAATTTGGTAAGAAAATTTTGAACAGAAAAACTAATATGAAAAAATTGCTTCAAAATCTATACTTCCTCTAAAATATATAGAACAGGGGTCTTAAACTCAATTTACCTGGGGGCCGCAGGAGGCAAAATCAGGGTGAGGCAAGGCTGCATAAGGGATTTCACACACACAAAAAAAGGGCCTCAAACGTCATTATTAACAGTTTTAATTATTTCTTCTGAACATGAATAAAACATTGAGTAAAGATCATGAACAGTTCTTCTGAACATGGCATCTTTTGCCTATTCCTTGCTGCCAGAGACTTGACAATGCTTCTTCTCACAAATCTGAATCACATTTGGCTTTAGAGTGAAAGCAGTTGAGACCCTCAGTATGGCTTGAAGATGATCATCATTAAGTCTAGACCTGTACTTTGACTTATTGAAGTTCAATGTGGAGAATAACTTTTCACACAAATATGTGCTCCCAAGAAGGCACATGGTGCACTTGAATATTCGGGAAAGCTCAGGGAAGCTGGGAGGCAATTCTCTCAAAAATTGCCCATGCATGTCTGTTTTTCCATTAATCTCCCTGAACATGGTTTTGAGATCAGAGTTGTATTGCAGGTCAATAAGCTCCATTTGAAGGACAGTAGGGGCATCTTGCACATCATAGGAAAAGGGGTCCACAAAAATTTGGAAAGTGGCTCTGTGCTTTTTGAAGTCTGCAAATCTGTGATCAAATTCCTTCTCTAGTTTAAAAATAGCATCAGCATATTTCTCACCACTGAATGGTATGCCTGCATCTACAAGTTCCTTGTATTCTGGAAAATGGCAAAGGTTTGTCTGAGAGAGCTGGGATTTCCATAACACAAGTTTTGTGGAGAATGCTCTCACGTTGTCATAGGCAGCACTGAGAAGCTGCCCCGGGCTTTGTAACATCTTGTTTAGTACATTCAGCTTATGTGTGATGTCAACAAGAAAAGCTAAGTCCATGAGCCATTTGTGATCACTCAACTCAGAAACCACATTCCCATCCTTCAACTCAAAAAATCTTTTCAAGACATTTCCCCTGCTGAGCCAATGTACCTCGGTGAAATAGGGCACATCTCCATATTCTGACTCTATTTTCTCTAAAAATATATGAGACCTCCTGTGCTTTAAGCCCCTGGATCTGATTTGGTTGATGCATTTCACAACAACAGACATCACATTGTCACACGGCAGGCAGGCATTTACTGCAAAGGGCCTGCTGATGGATAATGCAATGAAGAGCAATGGCCTTCTCTACACCCTCCTCTTCAAGTTTTTTTGAACAAGTGCCACCAGTCCATTTTTCTTCCCTGTCATCGATGGCACTCCATTGGTTATTATTCCAACAAACCTCTTCCATAGCAAACCTGCATTCTCAATGGCATCACACAGATGCCAAAATATCTCATTAGCGGTGGTCTGGCCATGCATTGGAATTATTGTGAGCAGCTCCTCTGTCAATTCAAAATTGCAATCAACACCATGGACATAAATTGTGAGCTGCGCAGTGTCTGTTATATCTGTGGCCTCGTCAAGAGCAACTGAGTATGCATCAAAACATTTGGCTTTCTCACACAGTTGATGATAAATGTCACTTGACATGTCAGAAATGTGCTCTGCCACAGTGTTGGCAGAAAGGCTGATTTTGCTAAACTGACCTTTCTTTTCCAGACAGATAATACTTGCAGCCTGTAACATGCATTTTTTTTTTTTTTTTGGTTTTTGGGCCACACCCGTTTGATGCTCAGGGGTTACTCCTGGCTATGTGCTCAGAAATCGCCCCTGGCTTGGGGGGACCATATGGGACGCCGGGGGATCGAACCGCGGTCCTTCCTTGGCTAGCGCTTGCAAGGCAGACACCTTACCTCCAGCGCCACCTACCCGGCCGTAACATGCATTTTTTAACAAACTCTCCTTCTGTGAATTGTTTCCCAGCCTTAGCAATCATCTCACTAACCATGTAACTAGCTTCAACTAATGCAACATTCTCTTTGGTTGCTTTTTTGAAGAAATCTTGTTGCCTCATTAGACATGCTTTAAGACTGGCAACCCGCTTGGCTCTCTCATTTCCTTGATATTTTGCACATTCCTCAGCATGTTTAGTTGAATAATGGCGTTTCAAGTTGTATTCCTTATGCACTGCAACTTTCTCTGAGCAAATAAAACATGTGGGGATGCCCCTGTGCTCAGCAAAGAAATACTGCATCTCCCACTTTTCCTGAAATTGTCTGTGCTCCTCATCAATCTTTCTCTTCACTGCAGGCTTTGATGAAGTCATGATGAAGGTATGACAAAATCTAATTCTGTAATAGACTTCTCTCCCTTCTCTCCCTTTGGCCTTCGATAATGCAAGGGACAGCAGGCAGGAGCAGTGGAAATGACGTCTGCACTAGGCGCAAAGTATTCACAATTATTCATTTTATTACCAAATATTCGCAATAAAAAAATCGCATTAGTAAGAAAAAAATTGCATTAAACATTTGCATACCCCAAAAGGAACTGCTCGGAGTATGCAAATGTTTAATTCTATTTTTTTCTTAATAATGCGATTTTTATTGCGATTATTCAGTAAGCGAATAATCACGAATACTACGATATTTGAAGGCCGGCCGCAGGCCACAAAATGTGCGAGGACCACAAACGACCCGCTGGCCGCGAGTTTGAGACTACTGATATAGAACAACTGCATGATATTGTGGTCCCAATTTGAAGCCATAGTAGAATATGTGTAGAAGGCAACTCTCACTTGAGATTTTAAAGAAGTTACTAATCATATGAGAAAATTCATTAGAATAAATGTCAGCAGTTATGCAAATGATCAGGTATGCTCTTGCTTACAATAAATAACGTGATTCAAAAGTTATTTTCAATGAAGTATAATATAAAGTAATAAAAATATTATAAAACAAATAATATACATAAAATAAAAAATAGTTAAATGTGATCAATCTGCTCTGAAAAGAACTAAAAAGGCACCCTACAAACAAAATTAAAATTATTAAAGAAAATTCAGTAAAGGATGTATAAAGGAATTGGAAGAAAGATCTTTGGAAATCAAACAATATTACAAAGAGATAAAGAAAAATAATGAAAAGTTAAGAGCAAAAGAAAGACTACAGTGCTTAAAAATACTCTGATAATTATTGTTATATGGGAAAATTATAAAATTAGAAAGAAACATATATAAATATAAAAGGCAGAAAATAGTTCAGAACTAAAAATAAAGTTCTCAAGATTAATAAAAAACAGTACACGATGCTTCTCAAAGCAAGAAAAATTAAGTATTTTAATTAATACAAAGTTGTATAAGTTTATAAAACACACAAAAATCTTGGCATCAGGAAGAAGTGAGATTTGTTCATGATTAAAAGAAATAATAGAAATGCATATTACATACTTCTCATATTCATCACACACCACCATTTTCACTTCCCAGCAGAAACCACTTATGGCACCTATGTTTATAAAATTTATTTCAACTCATTCATTCTGAACTTAATCACTGAGTCCACTGACTTCTTAATCACTGAGTCCACTGACTTGGTTTATCAACTTTATTTAAGGAACAATGAAAAGTAAGGAAATAAGTATGTTTTTTATACCTTTTTTCTTGTACATCATTAATATGCTAATGACAACTTTTACAATGCTGAGATTCATAGATTTTTTTTATTGCATTCTGTTAAGTAATGAAAGCTCTCTCTATCTCTATGTTGTCTAAAATACTAAAAGTCAACAGGAATACATGGTGATTGTATGAGCAGTATATCCCCAGTGAACTAAGTAAAATATTACTAATATATAATAATTGAAATACAATCCTAAAGTACTAAAATTTTCACTTTTTACTTTCAAAATGGCTCTCTGCTCCCTCTTCTTGTTCTCACTCAGCTGTCAAAAGGTTCTTGAGTGACATTCCATCTTCTGTCTTCAATTCATTTTGCATTTTGTGAAGGATAGGCCTCCTCAAGATGTCCAGGATAGGCCTCCCCAGGACAGGTCCCTTGAGCATGTAGATTATTATCTCGAGTTAAGGTCAATTGAGGCCCTGCAGGTTCAGGAGAAACTTTTACCAGTTCCTTAACTACCTAGAAGAATGAAAATCAGGGGTATTGTCCAAAATTAGGATTTTTATCATAAATTATCTATTTAGGTATGTCTATCTACATGGAAAGGCAAACTTTAATTACAGGGGCCAGGGTGATAATACAAAGGATACAGTGCTTGCCTTTCACATGGCAAACCTGGGTTCAAAACCCAGTATCTCATATGCTTCCCCAAGCCTGCCAGAAAAGATTCCTGAGCAAAAAGCCAGGAGTAAGCCCTAAACACCACTGGATTTGGCCCCCAAAACAATACAACAATAACAACAAACATTTTAATTATAGAGTACCTTGGATGTGTTATGAGTTTAAATGTAAGTTTCCCAGTTCCTTCCTTAAAACCATTATCATATTTTTGCTCAAAATAATGGTCCTAATAACTACTGAATATCTTGCTTCCATGTAGATTATCACCAGGCATATAATTAAGTTTTTTTTTCTCCTATTAATCTGCCTGATGTTAATTAAAATGCTACATTAACCTCAGAAGTACTTAATGGAAATAGGAAAATTCTCTGCTCCTACTATTTTAAAATATCACACAGTAAGTTTTTTTGTATTTTCATGTTTGTAAATAATATTTCTTAGGTGCTTTGTGTATATAAATGCTTTTATTTTACCGTCTAATTTGTTAATTATAGAAATGACAGATAAAAAATAATCTAATAATTAAGACTTCTTTGACTTTGACCTTCCTCCAGTGATCTGAGTCTCCTTCCTTGGAAAGTTTTTCTTATAAATAATTTTAACAATTTTTTCTTTCTTTGAAATTTCTCCAGGATGCAACCTGATGTAAATAATTTGAAGTTTTTATCTTGATAAGCATATAAGAAATCTTGTATAAGATTCTTCTTATAAGAAAAATTCCAAGAAAACTTGTTCTCTACTTAAAAAATATTTATCAGGCTGGAAAGATAGTAGTTGATAAGACCTTTTGCCTTACATAGACAGACCCGAGACCTTTGCCTTATATAGACAGACCCTTCTTCATCACCATCACATATGGTACAATGGGCACCACCATAAGAGGTTCCTGGGCATAAAGCCTAGAGTAAACCTTGAGGACTGTCAGATGTAGCCCAATACTCCCCAAATGGTTTCCAACACTGTGCATACTTTTCCTAAAAATTTTATTAATTGGCTATTAGACCTCTTCCTCTACATTGTAACTTTTCCTTTCATTATTCGCATCTTGATCTTAACATTATTAAGATTAAGGTTACTCTATAAATTTATGTTCAAAATAAAATTTTTTTCATCAACTACATTATATATTAATAAATATTTAGTTTCCTCCTGGCTCTTAGCATAAAACTTCTGAAATAACGCAATAAGTTAATATTATTCCAGAATTTTGTCTTCAATTCCTAAAGTACTTTGACTGATAAGGATAAAAAGTCAAATTTTGTAACTTGATATCACCTGAGTTTACATGATCTCATGAGGTTTTTTTTTTTAACACAAAAACATGATGTGACTTTAGAAAGTCCCTAAGTATTGATAGCTCATTGACAGGGTAATCAACTATAGTGCTTAGAGTGCTAGAAAGTTCAGTCCCACACTCCAGCGTCCCTGGAGAGGGAGGGAGGCTGAATTCATTACTATTGACCAATGAGCTAAAAAAGCATGGTATATAACAATCATTGGTAATGATGCCTCCATTAAACACATTAGTCAGAGACTAGAAAAGCTTCTAGATTAGAGAAATTAGGTATTTGTCTGGATAATCACCAAGAGTGAAAAACATAAACACTCTTTATCCAATTCTTGCTCTTAATATACTTGCCATCTGGCTGTCCCTGAGTTGTAGCCTGTTAACAAACCAGTAAGTTAGTAAGTAAACATTTTCCTGAGTTTTTCCTAAGTTTTGTAAGCATGCTAGCAAACTGTTGAATCATAGAGGAAATTGTGAAATCTTTGACTTACAGCCAGAAGTACAGGTGGTCTGAACTTGTGATTTCATCTAGCATGTATGTGGGGGAGTGAGGTATTGCAAAGAAATATACTCTTGTGGGATTGGTACTCTTAAGCTATCACCATTTTATTATCAATCTGTCAATTATATTTTTTCACTATCATGTTTTAATTTCTTAGAATATCTTCTTACCTCTTTTCATATCATCTTTTGTTTTATAGATGCAATATATTCTTTCCTAAAGGTATTGATTCAAGTTTGTATTTTAAAAATTAATTGGTTGGAAGTTTGGGTCACATCTGGAAATGCTCAAGGATTACTCCTAACTCTGCCATCAGAAATCACTTCTGGAGCAGCACAGAGGTTCTTATGTGGTAACAGGAATTTAACCTGAATTTTTATGTGTGGAATAAGCACCCTATCCACTACACTATCTGTTTGATTCCTATGGAAATTTTTAAAAATCCATTTACAAGACCGGAGCAGTAAATTTCTGTAATGTAATTTTTTTCTTAGTGGAACTTCTGCTACTTATTTTTCTCTTTAGTCTATTAAGAGGACTTCACCAACTAAGAAGGGCAGTACAATGCTCATATCTTGTACACTGGGAAAAGAGTCCTCAGAAGCCATCAGTACCACATTTTGTGGTATTCAAGTGTTCTTGATGTGGTGATTGAACTTGGGATGTTGTATTTATAGGTAAATCCCCTGAATTATCTTCCTGATTTTGCAATGCTATTATTTTTTAAACTTTTTCATGTTATTATAAAAGGCATGATCTTGTTTGAGATTTATTACTTGAACTATTCAAAGTTAAGTCCTCCTCTCTATCTCATTATTTTATTTATTTCCAAGATTCATATTTCAAGGACTTCTCAAATAACATCATTGGTCAAGAATTTTCTGACTTCAATCTCACATATTTAGTAAGATATCTGGTGCATATTTAATATTTTCATATATATGATCAAGTTTAAATTCAAATCTGTCCAAAATCTAACTTGTGTCAGACTCCTCTCCTTCCAATGTCTCCTAAAGAATATGATCCACCTTTATACAACTACTTAAACTCAGAGTACATCAGTAATATATCATAAATTATTTGTAAACACTGTCCTCATAAACAGTCCATTTTAGAGTTTTTCACCTTACAAAAAAACTGGTTTACTTTTTAAAATTGATTAATATTTTAAAGTGATCTTTGTTTCATTTTTTAACCATGAATCCTGTCCTAGAAATCATCATTTCTGATGTTGTCAAATGCAACATTCTTAACTGATTTTCTCTCTTGTCTTCACTCTCTTAGACTTGTTTGCCACATAACAATCAGAATTTTTTTTTCTCTAGATTTGGGGCCACCCTTTGTAGCACTCAGAGATTACTCTTGACTCTGCACTCAGAAATTGCTTCTGGCAGGCTCGGGGGACTATATGCAATGCAGGAGATTGAACCCAGGTCAGTCTAGAGTTGGTTACATGCGAGGCAAACACCCTAACACTGTGCTATTACTCTGGCCCCATTTACTCAAAAAACTTTAGAAAGAAAAACCAATATTACACATAATATTTACTTAAAACTCTTTAATGTTTTTACTCCTATATTATCATCAAAATACTCACAAGATTTAATATCATTCATTCACTCCTCAGCATAACTCCTTCAAATTAGCAGGAAAACATCAATAGTAACAATAATAATAGGAGACTTTCACACTGTCCTATCACCCTTTGATGGGTCAACAAGGCTAATACCTAACCAGAATACATTGACTCTGAAGGGAGAAATAAAAGAGAATGGCTTAGTAGATATGGATGGGGTCTCTATCCCCAGAAAATGGAATAAATATTCTTCTTCGATGTATATGGGTCATTCTCCAGAATAAACCACATGTTGGCCCATAAAATCAAGAGAATAGAAATTGTACAAACTATCTTCTCAGATCATAACAAACTGAAATTAGAAGTGAATTACAACACAGCGGAAATTTTTAACACTTAAAAATTAAACAGCTTACTACTAATCAATCAGTGGAATAAAGACAAAATCAAAGAGGTTATCAAATGATCCCTAGAAACAAATGAGAACAAAGACACACATTTTCAGAATTTGTGGGATGCAAAAGTGGTACAAGGAGAAAAATTTATAGCTTTGCAAGCAATCACCGGGAAGGAAGAAGGAGCCTACATAATGGCACAGATTATAGAATTGAGCAGTGATCAGCAAAATGAATGAAAAATAGGCAAATAGAGGAAATAATGAAGCTTAGAACAGAAATTAATGAATTGAAAATCCAAAAAGCAATCTAAAGATTAATGAAGCAAGAGTTGGTTCTTACAAAAATAAACAAGATTGATAAACCACTAACAAAACCACACAAAAAAAGGAGAGAGAAACTTAATAAACCAAATTAGAAATGAAAAGGGGGAGATTATTACAGATACTAACGAAATTGTTAGTGTAAACAGAGACTACTTTGAAAAACTCAATGCCAAGAAAAAAGAAAACTGGGAAGAAATGGATAGATTTTTGGAATCAATCCCAAGGTTGAAATAAGTTGAACTAGCATATCTGAACAGTCTCATCATTATAAAGGAAACGAAAATGATAACCAAAAGTCTTCTCAGAAACAAAAGCTCAGGCCCAGATAGAATAACTAACGAGTTCTTTTAAAACTTTCAAGAGAAACTACTACCAATCCTTTTCAGGCTCTTTCATGAAATTGAAGAAACAGAGACACGGTCAAATAGTTTTTATGAAACTAACATCATCTTGATACCAAAAACAGAGATGTCACAAAAAATAGAACTATAGGCAAATGTCTCTGATGAACAAAGATGCAAATTCCTCAAAAATAGGATTCAATGCCTCATCAAGAAAGTCATACACCATGACCAAGTACTGTATTTTTCACTCTATAAGATGCACCTGACCATAAAACATAAAATTAAAGAGTGATCAACAAAGTGAATGAAAAATAAGCAGACAGAGGAAATAATGAAGCTTAGAACAGAAATTAATGAATTGAACATTTAAAAAGCAATCAGAAAGATTAATGAAAGCAAGAGTTCTTAATAAAATAAACAAGATTGATAAACCACTAACAAAACCACAAAAAAAGGAAAGATAAACTTTTTTTTTTTTTTTTTGGTTTTTGGGCCACACCCGGCATTGCTCAGGGGTTACTCCTGGCTGTCTGTTCACAAATAGCTCCTGGCAGGCACAGGGGACCATATGGGATACCGGGATTCGAACCAACCACCTTTGGTCCTGGATCGACTGCTTGCAAGGCAAACACCACTGTGCTATCTCTCTGGTCCCAGAAAGATAAACTTAATAAACCAAATTAGAAATGAAAAGGGGGAGATTTTTAAACGAGGAAAAACAAGAAAAAAAAAACTAAAGGTGCAACGAGTGACGCTGTTAGGAGACGGTGATTGGGAACAACCAGCCTGCAAGTCTGAAGAATATTTACAATATGCCAGTCTACAGCTGGTTAAACACCTTTACCTAACTTTTATTTTTACATCAGAAAATTAAAAAAAATTTAAAATACTTTTTTGTTAAAAAATTAACAGTCACAGCAGTGATCAAATAGTCTTAAATGAAAGCTTTATATGTGACGGTGAAAGTGCATTAACCTGATTGCTCATACTATGTGGTCTGTACAATACCACAATATTGTGCAATAAAGGGAGCATAACACTGCAGATGTCAAGTGGTTACTATATACTCTCCTCTCCTGCACTCAGGCTTCAGCTCTAGGCGGCATTCACTCCATAAGATGCACAGACATTTTCCACATCTTTTGCCTAGATATGTACAGACATGGAGACTATCATGCTGAGTGAAATGAGTCAGAGGGAAAGAGATAAACACTAAATCATGTCACTAATCTGTGGGTTTTAAGAAAAATACAATACAGTATGGTAATTATACTCAGAGGTAATAGAGATGTAGGTTGAAAGGACCAGTCCATGATATGAAGCTTACCACAAAGAATGGTGAGCAGAGTTAGAGAAATAACTACACTAACAACTATCATGACATTGATAGTGAGAGAGAAAAATAGAATGCCTGTCCTGAACAGGCAGGGGATGGGAGAGGAGGGAAATGGGAGACATTGGTAGTAGGAAAGTTGCATTGGTGAAAGGGGTTGTACATTTTATGACTGAAATCCAGCTATGAACATGTTTGTAACTCTGGTGCTAAATAAAGAAATAATAAAGAAACACATAATAATAAATCTCAGAACGATTTAATGTCTTTACTCTTGGAAAATCATCAACATGGTCACAAAGTTTTATATAATCCATTCACTCTTCAGTTTACTATTTGCATATTATCCCCATCTTGGTATTTTAACCATGTTTCCATGGTTAAACTCAGCAACAATAAATTTCCTACCACCTCCAAAATTTATACATTTGTATCTCAATGCATAAAGTTCTCTTTTCCTCCTGCTATTCCCAAGCTTTCTTTAGTCAACCCTCCACCTTTCAGCATTGTAAAAACATGGATGTGAAGAATTCTGATACTTTAAAAAACATATTTTCCATTTCTGAAACCATATTTTCTTATTTTCTGAAACCATATTGATTTCATTCATATTAAGTGATACTAAACACAAAATTTAAAAAAAACTCATAGGTACTTATTTTGTCTTTGTTAATATAACGGGGTATAAATCTGACCAAATTAACTTCTGACACTTTTTCCTTTCTATACAAATCCTGAGTAACACAAAGCAATAGTGTTACAAAAGATCTGGGTATAAAAGCTCAGCGAGTGTTAGGTTTTTAATAAAATATAAATTCTTTCTCTTTCTTCCTGTAATCAATTTAATTTCTTTCTTCCTATAATCAATTTAATTTCTGTCCTAATCTATATGCTAAACTATTTGTGCCTTAAGTATATCTATATATGTTAGGGTATAATTTATCATAGTCAGTTATAAAAGGACTTCACATTTTTTCAAAACTCCCACAACCCTTCAAAAGTGAGGAAACTGAAATATGACCTTATGCTATTTTTACATTGTATAAAACATATATTACATATTTTTGAGGAAGTAATTCAAAGTGGTAATTATCATAAGCTCTTTTGTAAAACCTCAACCAAACCATCCTGTGATACAGTAGATTTGATGCAAAGACCCAAGGATGATATGCTGTCCAAAGGATGTTTTGCTACCCAGAGCATGATTAAGGTACCATATGAACCAGGGATCGAATTGGGATCAGCCACATTCAAAGAAAGTACGTAATCCCTACTATCTCTCCAACCTTCCATTCTCTTTAGAGGTTATATGATCTATTCTATGAGTCCTGAAACAAGAAGTTCCTGCACAGGACTATTCATTGTGGAGTAACTTAGTACAGTACATTGGGGAATTGGAGTATGTAGTTTCTCTTTCCATATTTCCTAAATAAAATATTTTATCACACACACGATATCAACCCTTCCAAGAATATAGTTCAAGTGGTGAGAGTACATGCGAAGCATCTGTGAGACACTGAGTTCTATGCCTAGCATCACAGGTCCTGAAAGCATCACTGGATATGGTCTTAGTGGCTCTAGAGAACCACCAGACTACAGACTTAAGCATTTCTGGGATCAACTTCCAACTCCTGTAGAACCACTGGATATAGATCCAATTTAATATTTTTCAATCCCTTATTTTAATTTTGGCTTTATCTAAGAAACATCTTATAAAAGCTAAAATGTATTTTCAGACTTCATGTATTTATAGATCTTGAAATTCTATTACTGCTCTTTGTAAGAAAACAGCTAAAAGCATAATTTAAAAAGAATTAGTATATTTTGATTATTTTGATAAGTAATATTCTAAATTATTTGCCTGCAGTACAAAGCACACATTTGGAAGCATTTGCCTCATAATGAAAAATTTAATCACATGATTATTCAAATGACTATACTTGTGTGGAAGTACTTTGCTGATGCTATTTATTTATTCAACACATATTGAAAATAAAATGAGTCATAAGCTTTGAAGGCTAAGGCATGAATAATGCAAAATCCCTGCACCTAATGAAATCTATTTACTAGATAATTACTATAAAAGAAACCATTGTAGTATAGCAGAGCTTACATATTTTTTACCTTTTGCACTCAGTAAATGTACATTTAACTAATCAGTGAATTATTTTAAGACTAGGTTAGTAAAGAATAAAGCTAGATAACACTTATTAAAATATTGTAGTATAACATATACTATAATATATATTTACATTTGGGGGGGGTTTGGTTCACACCCAGCAGTGCTCAGAGGTTACTCCTGCTCTATGCTCAGAAATTGCCCCTGGCAGGCTCAGTGGACCATATGGGATGCCGGGATTTGAACCACCGTCCTTCTGCATGAAAGGCAAACACCTTACCTCCATGCTATCTCTCAGGCAATAATATGATTTTTATTGAGCCAGATTATTGTTCCCTATCATAGTCCTTTCATCCAATTGCAGGTAAGAGCATCCACTAGTACATTGGCACCTCTTACCTTTTGTCTTACACCTCCTACCCAAATCTAATGTTTCCAAGACTGTGAACTCTTCTTTCAACACTTACTTAAATTTATCCCTTTATCTTTTTTTGTGCACTAATATTCAAAGGAATGAGTGCTAAAGGTCCTAAATTATTTTTAATTACTTTTCAAAAATAAAGTCAAGTTTCCGCAAATATTGTGGGCTCTGCATGTAAATCTAGATAGATCTCTTTAGTTTTTAAACCAAATTTCTACAGATTTATTGAATATATTTATTCATGCTATTTCCACTTTTAGTTGTGTTATTATTTTAATAACACTCTTCTATTAAGAAATTTTCCGGAAGATAAGAAAAGTAGTGGGTTTCCAGATAATTCATACTTTTATTATCCAACATGGAATATACTACTATAGTCTACTAATACCAATACAGTATTTTATATATATATATATATATATATATATCCTTATAGATATATGTGCATTTCTGTCTAATGGAGTAATATTCCAAAATGTAAGAGAAATATTCCTCTCTGGTTAGTGAGAAAAAAGGAATATATGAATATATAAAAAAGATTGTAATTCTTATATACATGTAAGAAAAAGAATATATAATAGTAATGTTCAAAATTCTTCTAAAGGAAAGGTTAATTTTAGTTTAACAGAACTTTTTGGTTGTTTTTGTTTTTGTTTTTGTTTTGGGGGGGGTCACACCTGGCAGCGCTCAGAGATTACTGCTGCCTCTGCACTCAGAGATTTCTCCTGGGAGGCTTCGGGGAATGCTTGGAATCGAACCACCAGGAATTGAACCATCATTCATCCTGGGTCAACTGTATGCAAGCCAAACACCCTACTGCTATGCTATCACTCTGGCCCTAACAGAAAATTTTAAGGTCAAATCTTTTCAATGATTCACAGATTATTATTATTTCAATTTTCTTTTTTAATAAAAAGGAAAATCAAGATTTGAAACAATTATATATAGAATATTATAATATTTTGGAGCCATCACCACATTTATTAAAAGATTTCTACATCTTAATAATAGCTTATTCTTGATAACCAAATTTTAGCCATTACACAGATGGTCCCCAGAACCAATTAGACTTGAGCATTAAACTTCCCTTGGTTGGTCGAAGATTGCTGGTTTCAGACCTCTGAAAGTTATTTTAAGATATTATTTAAATCTACATCTAAAATATATCTTTTATAGATAAACAAAGCTTTGAAAATAATTTATCATTTTTCATATGAACTCTCCTAAACAATTTCCCCAACAATGACATTTGTCACAGAAATTAATTCCCACAAAAACATTCATTTTCATATCATTTGAGCTATACCTTCAAAATTTCCATATTGACTTGATTATTTTTTACTGAAGTTACTAATATTTTAGTATTTCCATTCCTTTCTTCTGCTCCCATATAACTTAGATATAATATGTAGCAAGCATCAAAAATATTCATATAAAGCCTATGCTTAAGGTATTGCATGCTTGCTGATATGTGTTAGTCATTTAAAGTATAAAGAACTATTCATAAAATAAAAATATATTATTTTGATTACAAACATTTTAGTTCAACTCTTAGAATTCTTTTAAACATAGACTATTTTAAGCATTATGGGGCACAGCTGGTAGGGCATTTGCTCTTGTTTGCCTTATATGCAGCTGATCTAGGTTAGATCCCGGAATCCCATATGGTCCACTAAGCCTGCCAGGAGTGATTTCTGTCAGAAGAGCCTGGAGTAACCCCAATTTGCTGCTGGGTGTGGCCCAAAACAACAAACAGAAAGAATATCTTATATTTTTTTTATCAAAAATGTTAGTTTTTTATTTTTCAAATGTAATTCTCAGAGAGGAATATGAAATATAGCATACATGTATTAACACAGTGAATTCTTCATGCTAGGCATGTCTTGCTAATGCTCACATTTAATAACATGTCTTGAGGAGTTGGAGAGATATAAGAAGATAAGATACTTGCCTTGTACACAACTGTCCCAGGTTTGATCCCTGTATCCCATAAGTTGCCCTATCATTGGCAGGAAATAATTCCTGAGTGCACAGTCAGGAGTAAGCCTTGAACACAGCTTGGTGTGGTTTCCAAACCAAAAATATTCATAGCTATAGATGCATAGTAAATATATAGGTATATATACTATCTGTACCTTTATACATATCTTGAATTCAATGAAATAGAATTCTAATATTTACATTATTTATAATAGATATTAGGTGACCGTAGAAGTATTTTTCTTCTGAAAATGTTATTTCTCTTTTCTAAAATAACATATATGTTAAAAATATATATATTTAGCTTACACTACACACAAATTTAAATAAAACTCAAATTTAACCCTCAAAACTACATTTCAGGGGCTGGAGAGATAGCACAGCCGTAGGGTGTTTGCCTTGCACGCAGCCAATCCAAGGTGTATGGTGGTTCAAATCCCGACATCCCATATGTTCCCCCATGCCTGCCAGGAGCGATTTCTGAGCACAGAGCCAGGAGTAACTCCTGAGCAAAGCCAGGCCTGACCCAAAAACAGCAACAACAACAACAACAAAACAAAAAACAACTACATTTCACAGCATTTAAGTACTACTAAAATGTAGTAATATAAGACTTTCAAGTACATTTTCAAAACAATATTTACTTATACATTTAAAATACAGGAAGATATTGGGCCATAAAATAGCTTTCTTAAAAAATAAAGCAACCAATTTGGTGTAATTTGTAAAATTATAATTTCTTTCAGCAAACATTCACTAATAAACATCAATTTAAGTAATTTAAAATTTTTGGCTTAGTTGCAAAACAACTTAATTTTGCTATTACTTTGGAATTTTATTTATTTATCTATTTTATTTTGTAAGTTCTAAGGCCTGGGAAACTATTCTGAGCATTGGCATCACTGGATAAAAAGAGCTGATAAAGAGTTTAAGACCTGTCACTTGGGAATTTAAGTAAAATCATCACCAAATTCTCTGTAAGATTTCCCCAAATATGGAGATAGCTAAATTTAGAATTTTATTTTGCCTGAATAATAAATTTAAGATCTCTTTTATTTGACTAGGATTTTAGATTAAAAACCTAAAACTATGTTTATATCCTATTCAATTTTCTAAGAAAATTGAAAGTAATCCATCAAAATGATCACATGAAGCTACATTAACATTTGTGTAGCCCAAGCCCCTTACTTTGACATCTGTGGCAATTACATGAAATTTTTTGTTTGTTTGTTATTCTAAGTTTTGTTGTCAATATTTTCTTAGATGAAGAAAATCTTTTAACATTAAAACACCAACAATGTGATTTTAAATTTAAAAAAATATTTTCCTAAACAACCATGTCAACTCTTTTACTATATGTTAAGCAAGTGTAAATAAATAAATATTTGCTACTCTGGTTTTGCCATATTTCCCTTTTTATTATTCATTGTTCTAATTTTATCACCACATCTAAAATTATCTACAAAGGAAAATTGCAGGCAAGATCTGGTTAATTCAATGTCTTACATTATATGAATTAAACATTTTTAAAAATTAGAAAAAAATTACCCAAATATTTTAATTGATACTGAATGAACAGCCAAAAGCATAATAAGAAAGGAAGCATTATTTGAACACTACAAATATAAACAGTTTTACCTTAGTTGTTTACCCAGTCCTGTGCAATCTTTCCAGAATTGTTTGGAATAGCAGGACCCTGTAACAGAGCTGACTTATATCTGAACCTTTGGGGATCTAGACAATTATTTAAAGACTGGTGGGAGTGAACGGGACAAGCCAATCACCACTACCACCTTACCCCAACACCTCCCTCTTTCCAACTTGCGTAAGCTTTTTTCAAAAAAAGAGAGAAAAGCTAAATCAGTTTACTGTTGTGGAGTTGGATTAAAAGTCAGTTACACCAATTTCTATTTGCTTTTAGAATTTTGGCTTTCATACAACAAAATACTCACTAAAAGTCTTACCTTGATTGGTGTTATTTTGCATGAAGATTCTGAAGTTGATTAATCGAAACATTAATTTTTCAAAGGGTTTATGAACAGAAGTAAATGCAAAATTGTACAGGAAAATGAGAGAAACTGTTTAGTAAAATATTATAGAAATCAACTGAGCAATGTAGTGAAAAATTGTTTTTTTTCTTTGAATTGGTGAGTTCTTCAGAGAAAATATTACAAATGACAGACATTCAAATGCCTCAGGTTCCTTAAAATGCGCTTTAAGTTTGGAGAGCACATTCAGTAGTACTTGCTGCTATTAATCCAAAGGCATGTAGCTCAATGTGCTGTCTAAATAGACATTTTCTACCATCCAAAAAAAATGGACTTAACTTTTCACACATTAGAAAAAGAATTAAAATGCACTGCAAGTAATTTATTTAGTTATAAATATGTATCACTAGGCTTATCATCCCAAAAATGAGATGAGGAAAACAGATTAAAATCATTTCATACTTAATGATTCTTTTAAATATTTATAACTTCAATTAACACTCTGATAACCAATCAGATGTGCCTGATTACAACAGTGTGTCAATTCTGGATTAAATAAAAAACCAGCAACTAACCATTGCTCTTGAGTAAGAAGCTCTTATGTTGATGCAAGACATTAAACAAAAAGTGCAGTTATTCATTTCTTGTTTCTCTTTTAAATGTTCCCATTTGTTTAACAATATTAATATGGGATACTGATTGTACTGATCTTTGGTTATCCCTATTCTTCAAATCCCTATTATTTTGTCTTTCATTAGATGAAAATCATTAGGATATAGGAAAAGTGATAATAAATAGCGTGTTTCAATTTTAGAGGTTTGAATATTTTCAAATTAGTTTCATGATTTAATTTTATATATCCAATTTAAGATAACTTTCTGTTTGTAAAGTTAACACATGCATATAAGACCAAGCAAGCAAAATCTCCAACAATTATTAGAAATTAAACACCTATTCTCTAGTAAATTTCTCAATTAAAAGTAAACTGACACGAAACATACTTAGCGTATAAATGTTATCTGACATTTCAAAATACGGTTGAGCTACATTTACAAGTGCCTGGAGCTTCGGTTCCATTAATATTTTCAGCTTTGACTTTCCTATAATTCTAATTGATTCATGTATATTAAGCAATTTCAAAAAATAGCATGTGTTATTAAAATAGAAAGCACATATAAAAGACTTCTATGAAGTGTCTCATCATATTTCTTTGGAACTTATTCAAACTACAAAAATTTTCTCACAAAACTTTCCTTAGATTGGAACCAAGGAGCTAACACAAGGGTCAGCCATTCTTTTCCTGTGGAGCAGCTTTGCCCTCAGGCCCTAACATCAAACCTAGTTAGTGAAATGATTTGGAAAATGAGCTCCTGGATCTTTGATCTCTGCTTAGAAAGACACTAAAAACATTTTCAAGAAAGTATTCAAAGACCAAAAAATGTTCACATAAAATCTAATTTTACAAAAACTAAATGAATTGAGATAGGAAATTTTTATTTTTTCTAAATATTTGACATGTTTAGGCATACCATGTTCATGGAAAATGATTAGTCTGGTAACTTTTCTTTCATAAGAAAACATAAGTATTGTACTTCATTGTTTTCATTATTTATGAAAACCATACTATGTTATAACTTCATATACATTAGCTAACATGTCTGCTCTTCTGTTCTTAAAAAATGCAACATATTCACATAATAATTCATGTATGTGTCACCAATAAATTTATGATATATATAGTCTTTGCTGTGTGTGATGAATATAAAATATACCTACATAATGGGATAGCCAGATTATTGAATAGTAAATAGAGTGATTAATGCACAATATCCTCCCAAACTCTAGCTGAAGAGTCTCTAAGGTCTGAGGCAATCAAAGAAGGTGTCAGGAAAGCAAATAGATTATGAGGAGATTAGTAGAACATTTAGGTACAGGTAGAATTTCAAGAGAAAAAAGGGAAACACATCTTGGATGAAAAATGTAGACATGCTAAATTCTGCACTATAATGACAGTGAAAACCATTTACGTTGTAGAGGAGATTTTATCAAGCAAAACAGAAAATTAGATAGTCCAGGATATAAATGCAGCGGGGGGGGGGGTGTGTGCAGTTATATAGTGCATAGAGCTATTTATCTCATACATACTAACATCATTTAGGCCTCTTACATGCAATATTGTTCTCCAAACTCCACTAGGAGTGATTGATGGGCACAAAGTCAGGAATAATTATAATAACCATCAGGTGTGATTTGAAAAAACAATCTTAAAAATAATAATCAGAGTCTTAATTCAGGAACTTGGAGAGCTCAGTATTTAATTGATAATCTCTTAACAGTTTATAAGTTAATGATAAATTCAGCAAGAAATAAATGCAAGTGGGATGATCTAGTAAAGTTGAAATAAATACAAGAGGAGTAGTGAAGCGGCTGAATAATAATTTGACTGGCAGTGTTTGCCTGTCTGAGCATTATGGTAAAATGAATGATAGAAGGAAACATTTAAATTGGGGTCAATGCAATACTAATAATTTTATATCATTGATTCTATTTATCAGTCATTAATTCATAATGCATGCTATAAATCCTGTATATATTTGGAACTAGAAATTTGCAATAAAATCTTTATTATTCTTTACATAGAGGAAATGAATATGAGTTGATAATTTATTCATATAAATGCCCTTACATCAATTTGTAGCTACTACTTTCAACTAGTACATTGAAGTTCCTAAATATAAACATATACAGTTAAATATATATATACACACATATACATGTACATTGTTATCTGCTGAAAACACAAAATTGTGATTTAACATGATGCAACAAAAAGCAATGTCTGGAGAGATATTACAGCAGGTAATGTGCTTTGCCTTGCATGAATGGCCAACCCCAATTCAAGGGTTTACCCCATATGATTCCCTGACCCCTGCCAGGAATTTTCCCTGGCTCAGATCCAGGAGTAAATCCTAGTCAATGCCCCCCCCCCCCATAAAACAAACAAACAGTCAGGGGAGAAAAACCTCAGATAGTACCTATGTTTTGATCTAATATCCTTTTAAACTGTTATCTTGCTTAAAGCTTTTACCTTCAACTGTAAGTTCAAAGCCAATATTACCTAGTTCTTAACCATTTTGTGTCTTTTCATCAGTATTCACTTGTTTCTCTTTGCTGCCATTTCTTTTTCTTTTTGGTCACCTGTCTTACTTTTTTTTGTTGTTGTTTCTTTTGCATTTTGTATCCTACCTTTTGTGTGTGTCTCTTTTCCAAGAAAATAGTTGCCTTTTGACATTTCCAGATAGATAAATGTAAAACCTAATAACATAGACAAAGTTCTCAAACCATGCATTGTTCCCATTCCACAATCAGTGTCCAATCTTCCAAGTACCTACATTTCCATAATCCATGGCAAGATTATGAAATTGTAGTAGTTTTGCCACTGTTTTTGGTTAGCTCTTTAACACATGCAACATATTACGAACAGTCTAATCTGATGATACCTTCAAAAAAATCTAAATTTGGGACCCCCCCAATATTGAGGACCCTTCTCAAAATGAGTCTATGAAAGGACTTCCCAGACTTTCTTTTTTGTTGCATAAATGTCCCTGACCAGAAGAAAAGCTATGACTCGTCTTCTTAAGAAATTGTTTCAATCCAGGCTAAATCACTTTCATAGTTATACAATGACAATTTTGGAAATGTTTAAATAGTTAAATGTCACGTTGCACAATGAACAAACAAATTTAGTACAAACTGACATATTTACTAACATAGTCATATAACTAAATTTAAAAATTCTTTCAGCCTCAGTTAAAAAAAAAAACTACAACTAGTTAGAAAAAGCTCATTCTGATCTCTGCCTTTAACCTTTCAAGCAAATCAAATCCTTTTGGACACATTTTCATCTTGATCCAAAAATAAAATGCTACAGAAGAGAGGGCATCACAAATTTATTTTTTGCTTCTGCCTAAACAAACATATCATGCAAAGAAACATGTCTGTGAAGCTAATAACTGCTGAAAATTAAATAATTGGGGGGGGGTTGGGCCACACCCGGCATTGCTCAGGGGTTTCTCCTGGCTGTCTGCTCAGAAATAGCTCCTGGCAGGCACGGGGGACCATATGGGACACCGGGATTCGAATCAACCACCTTTGGTTCTGGATCGGCTGCTTGCAAGGCAAACGCTGCTGTGCTATCTCTCCGGGCCCTAAATAATGTTTTAATGTTTTAAAATATTCAATATTAAATTAGAGGTTTTTAGGACTTAATTTAAAGAATAATTTTTATCCTCGGGGCCATAGTGCTAGTACATGGGGAGGGCACTTGCCTTGCACAGAGCTAACCCAGGTATGATCCCCTGTGTTCCATATGGTCACCCCAGCTTGCCAAGGGTGATTACTGAGACCAAAGCCAAGAACAAAACAAATAAACCAAAAACTCAGCCGAAACCTTTTGTGGCTAAAGAGATAGTACAGGGGACAAAGTGAGTGTCTTGCATGAGGCCGACCAACCCTGGTTTGATTATTGGCATCCCTGAACCACTGCCAGGAGAAATTCCTTAAGGCAGAGCCAGAAGTAACCCCTGAGTATTTCTGAATCTGCCCACCCCCAACAAATAAGAAAAAGTAACCAGAGTGGGAGTTGAGTAAAGTTGTCATTTGCCTTGCATGCAGCCAACTGGGTTAGATTACTGCAATCCATATGGTCCCTGAAAGTCCCCAAGAGTGATCCTTAAGTGCAAAACCAGAAAAATGTCCTGATACTGCCAGGTCAGTGACCAAAATAAAAACAAATAAAGAAAAGAAAGAGAATAATTTTTATCCTTGTCACTTCAGCTTGGGAAAATAGCACCATTAGGTCCATCACCAAAATAAATATAAATAAAGGGGAAAAATGATTTTCTATCCTTATGCCAGCTTGGGAAAACAGCACTATTGGGAGTTATACAATTGTAATGATAATTACTGGAACACTTCTTAATTAAATAATTTTCTTGAAGCTATTCATACAAAATACAATATGAATATATTGCTAGGCTGAGTCGGCTGCCTTTTTAATGAATAGCATATGTTGATTTAAAACATTAATTTTTATTATAGCACATTAATAGCATTATATTAATTTAATATTTATTAATATTAAATTTCATTATTCTTTTTTTATATCCTTTAAAAGCAAATTCCTTTTCCAGAATATTTTCTATGCATTTTGATTTTGCAATTTGATCAATGATTGGACTTTGTAATTCTGGTGTCATCAAGCTTGAATTTGGACTCCCAGTTGCTTCTCATACTGTGACTCAATAGGCCCTGTGGCTAGACTGGGAAGAGACAGAGGTCAAAGGAGACAAAGATTATTTACAAAAATTTAAAAATAAAAAAGTAGATAGGTCAAATTATGCTATAAAAAATTCTGTGCTGGATAACACCTAGGCCTTTTCAGTATCCTGTACAGAAAGTTGAAATAGAAATACAAGTCTAGGGGTCCGGAGCAGTGGCGCAGCAGTAGGGCATTTGCCTTGCATGTGGCTGATTTAAGAAGGACAGTGATTCGATCCCCTGGCATCCCATACAGTCCCCCAAGCCAGGAGCTATTTCTGAGCGCAGAGCCAGGAGTAACCCTCGCACATCACAGGGTGTGATCCAAAAACAAAAACAAAAACAACAACAAAGGAAATAAAGTCTACTTCATAGAAAGTTGAATAGAAGGAAATGCATAGTACAAATGCTAACGTTTCCTAATGTACTTATCAGTAAGTGTAGGGAAGGATTTCCAGAATTAGTCTCCTCAGTTATTGAGACAGAAGATTTCTGCTTGAAAACACTAGAAATGGCCATAGAATAATCTGGGATTATCAATAACTGATGACCTGGTCTTTGTAAAAGTTAGCCAGACCAAACACAGCAAGATTAACTGAGCTTTTTATATTTAATTGGTTCTTTGAGTTAGGAATTACAGTCCCTGAAATGTTGAATATAATGTTGATAGCACCAATTTTCCTTCCTTCCTTCCTTCCTTCCTTCCTTCCTTCCTTCCTTCCTTCCTTCCTTCCTTCCTTCCTTCCTTCCTTCCTTCCTTCTTTCCTTCCTTCCTTCCTTCCTTCCTTCCTTCCTTCCCTCACTCCTTCCTTCCTTCTTTCTTTCCTTCCTTCCTTCCTTCCTTCCTTTCTCTTTCTTCCTCTTTCTTCCTTTCTCTTTCTTCCTTTCTTCCTTTCTTTTTCTTTCTTTCTTTCTTTCTTTCTTTCTTTCTTTCTTTCTTTCTTTCTTTCTTTCTTTCTTTCTTTCTTTCTTTCTTTCTTTCTTTCTTTCTTTCCTTTTCTTTTTCTTTCTTTCTCTTCTCTTTATTTCTTTCTTCTATTTCTTCCTTTCTTTCTTCTTTCTTTCTTATTTCTTTCTTCTTTCTATTTCTTCCTCCTTTCTCTTTTTTCTTCTTTCTCTCTCTTTCTTTCTTTCGTTCTTTCTTCCTTCCTTCCTTCCTTCCTTGCTTTCTTCTTTCTTTCTTGTTCTTTCTTTCTTTTGGGGGGGGCACACCCAGCTGCACTCAGGGGTTACTCCTGGCACTGAGCTCAGAAATTGCTCCTGGCAGACTCAGAGGACCATACTGAAATCAAACCCGGGTCTGTCCTGGGTCAGAAGCATGCAAGGCAAATGCCCTACTTTGGCCTGCCAGGTTTTCATTAAATGTAAGAACACTAGCAGAAAAAAAGAATAACTATTCTTTTTTTTTTTTCAGATGGGCATTTGCTGAATAATTTTTCCCATTCTGTGGACAGTATTTGTATTCCAGTCATTATTTCATTTGAGGTGCAGAAGCTTTTTAATTTAATGTACTCTCATGTGTTCATCTTTGCTTTCACTTGCTTCATCAGTGGTGTTTCATACTTGAAAATGCTTTTTTTTTTATCTTTATTTAAACACCGTGATTACAAACATGATTATAGTTGTATGATTACAGTCATGTAAAGAACACCCCCCTTCAGCGGTGCAACATTCCCACCACCAATTTAAAAATATGGAACGCTTCACGAATTTGAGTGTCATCCTTGCGCAGGGGCCATGCTAATCTTCTCTGTATCGTTCCAATTTTAGTATATGTGCTGCCGAAGCGAGCACAGAATAACTATTCTTAACTTATTAAGGACAACAGAAGATTAAGGACATTTGGGCAGGTATTTAGTTTTGAGGATACATGGTTAGACCCCTTCAATTGAGACAAATTGTAAGTATTTTTTCCTGTTTTTGTTTTGTTTGTGCTTGTTTTTGGACCACACCCAGCATTGCTCAGATCATATTTCTGGCTCTGCAGTTAGCGAGTCACTCTTTGAGGGGCTCAGGACCTATTGGAAGGTTGGGGAACAAACCTGAGTTGGCCATGCACATAAACACATCTCTCCAGTACCTATTTTTGTTTTATTTTTACTTCATGACTACTATTAGATAATTCCTGGCTTATAGTTCATATAATAAAAATTTTTAATAAACTAAAATATTTCTGAAAGACATTTATTCAATATATGTAACCAGAACCTTTCTTTAGAACTTATTTATAAGGTTGCAATTAGTAATACTAATAATTTTTCTATTGATGGATTTTTGTAATATATTAAAAATGCAGTAGCTCCTTATAACTCCTTAGGCTGACAGTCATTGTAAAATGATAGTGAATGTTAATAATATTTTCATGGAATCATTAGTCCCTTTATAGAGAACTGACTTTATAGAATATTAGGCTATTGCTTACAATCATATATTTAAAGATAGTAAAAGAATAATAAGGGTGTAGAAAATTAAAATGTTTTTTAAAAGAAAGTAAATATCCAATTGTGATAAAAAGCCTATTTTAGTTTTTATTTATCAAATTTGAGTTACTTTGGTTTTAATGTAATATAGGTTTCAGTTGTACATACTGAAATATTAGCATCTGCATACTGAATTATCCTCATTACCAAAAGTTTAACGTCCACTAATTATCATAGATTTGACCCCGTTTATCCAATTTTCCTACACACCTTCTCTTTTTTCATCTGTAAATGCTACTTATTCTTATAGACTGATTGGTTTTATGTGTGCAATCATGTGTACATATTTTATAAGTTAATTTTTAAAAATCACACATATGTAGACATTCACAAATGATAAGAAAAAGTTGTGAAAGAAAAATATGAATAAATTATTTTCAAATTTTGTAAAATGTAATATTTTTCCCATTTATATATGTCAACTAATTTTTAAAAGTCATGTATCAGATCAAGAGAGACAGTATAGGAGTAAAAGTGCTTGCCTTGGTTGTGACTGGTCTGATTCAATCCTTAGCAACACATTGTCTCTGAGCAAGCCTTGAGTAAGCCAGGAGTAAGTCCTGAATTTATTTGTGTTACCAGGTGTGACATTAAATCAAGAACAATAAAAAGTATGTATTATTGGGGCCAGAGAGATAGTGGTAGGGTGTTTGCTTTGCACACAGCTGACCTAGGAAGAACCACAATTCAATCCCTGACATCTCATCATATGGTTCCCTAAGCCAGGAACAATTTCTGAGAGCATCACAGGATTTGGCCCCCAAAAGCAAATATATATATATATATTTTTTACATATATGTGTGTATTTATTACTTTCACTATGTAAACAATTTAAAGCATTACTAACCCTTTATCTGATTAAGATATATAAACTTTTCTCCTCATAACCTGTGTTTCTTTTGTCATGCAAAAATATTTTAAACTTAAAGTAGTCCCATTTGTTTATTATTGTTTTTACTATCTTTGCCAATGGAATTCTACTATTTACAACACAGTTGAGAGCTCAATGTTGGACCATTCTACCTATGCGTTCACAGTACATTTTATGGATCCTAATCTAATATCAAAGTCTTTAATACACTTTGAATTGTCTTTTGTGCAAAGTATCAGATAGAAATCTACTTATGGTTAGAAATGCTGTGGTATTTTTCTAACATAGTTTGTCATAGAGACTATCTTTATTCACTTCAGGTACCCAGCTCTTTTGTTCGAAAATAATTGGTTATGGATATGGTCTTTTGGTTCATGATTATAACCCATTTAACAGAGTCTAGCCTTGCTGTATCATGCTGTTTTGATTACTATAACTTTATAACATAGTTTCAGGTGTGATAATGGCATACCTCTCGTTTTATTTCTCAGTATCTCCTTGACTAATCAGAGTAGTTCATGGTTACATACAAATTCTAAGTATTTGAAAAATGTCTGAAATGTTGAAAGGGATTGCATTGAATCTAGATCATTCAGGTAAGATAGTCATTGTGACAATATTGATTCTTCCATTTGATGAACAAGTAATATTTTTGCATTTTCTGAAGTCCCTTTTTCTTTCTTTCTTAAATAACATGCAACTTATAACAACTTAAATGGAATTGGAGTATACTGTTGTATGTAAAGTAAGAAGTAGGAAAAGAAAGTCAAGAATTAAACTTAGTAGTATGTAAGAAAACTTGTCAAGAGAACATAAGGCACCAATATAGAGGTACATAATTGGTCCTAAGTTACAGTGATAAAATGGTTAGTAAATGAGGGGAGGATAAGAAGAAGCAGGTATAAAATAATAGGGGCATCAGTACTTGAAACTATCAGTAAATAGATGTGAGGTGAAGTGTGTGTGTACCACAGAGCCAACAGTACTGCAGCATTAGACTCAAAATACAATATTAATTCTAAAAATCTGCCTGCTAAGAAGACTGGGTCGGTCGTTGGATGTGAACTGTGCACATTGGTAACAGTTAGCATAGGATTTTGATTCAAAAGACCTGGTTTAATATTCTAACAGTAGAACTATGAAATAGGTAAACTCTGAGCCTTTACTTCTTTATAGGAAGTACATTGAAGAGCCTGGCATGGAGAGGGTAGTGGGGAAGGCAGGAGGGAAAATGGGGACATTGGTGGTGGGAAACGTGCACTAATGAAGGGTGTTGTATATTGTATGACTGAAACTCAGTGATGAACAACTTTGTGAATGTGAAAAAATAAAAGAAATTGGGGCCGGGAAGGTGGCGCTAGAGGTAAGGTGTCTGCCTTGCAAGTGCTAGCGTAGGACAGACAGCAGTTCGATCCCCAGGCATCCCATATGGTCCCCCCAAGCCAGGGGCGATTTCTGAGCACATATCCAGGAGTAACCCCTGAGCGTCAAACGGGTGTGGCCCAAAAAAAGAAAGAAAAAAGAAATGAGATCACATACACATAAAGAACAAAAAGAAGTGTTTTACTTCCTTGAGTTACATGACACTAGACACTTTAGAAGAGAAATTAACTCAATCATTCATTCATTGATAATCTACTATATAACAGGCACTATTTTAATAATCTAAAATTAAAAAATTATAATCTAAAGTATAGTTAACCTTTGAAACTGGTTAAAATTTTCTTTCCATCTTTCCTTTGTTCCTACTCTTTTTTCCTTCCTTCCTTCCTTCCTTCCTTCCTTCCTTCCTTCCTTCCTTCCTTCCTTCCTTCCTTCCTTCCTTCCTTCCTTCCTTCCTTCCTTCCTTCCTTCCTTCCTTCCTTCCTTCCTCTTTAGTCATTATTAGTACTACAAAACTTAGGAATGAAATACAGATAGCTACACTTTACACATTGGTTCAAGAAATCAGCAATTGTGTTCCAATATGAGTTAAATATAAATCCTATTCTGATTATTTTAATTTAAAAGTTTAAAATTTTTATCTAATTATGTTTATCAAAACATTCACAAAGTTAAGACGTGAACAATGAAATAAATTCCTTTTAGTTTCATTTCTTTCCTTTTCCAGTTTTCCATCAAGCAATCATTCTAACAAGGAGTAGTAACTGAATATTTTATGCTCTGAGTAGGCTCATCGGTGCCTCTATTTGACACATAATCTACTATATCATAAATTAAGTATTATGTGCCATGCTCAGGGGTTACTTCTGATTCTATGCTCAGAAATCACTTCTGGCAGGCTCTGGGAACCAGGGGGTTGCCAGGGAAAATACCCGGGTTGATCACATGCAAGGCAAAGACCTTATCCACTGTGCTATCATTCCGGCCCCTATGTTTACATTCTAAATCATTACAAGCCATAGTCTTTTTCTTCCTATTCAAAGAAACTCGGCTTTTATCCTTCAGTTTGTAGGCTATATTCCTAGGGAAAAAAATCACTCTTTTGTCAAATATAAAGTTATATTTGGAAACAGGGGAAAATTGAGTCCAAATTTAAAAATTAAGATCTGATTCCTGTTTTACTGCCTATTAGCAGAGAAACTTTAGACAAGGTAGAGTTATTCCCTCCAACCTCTGCTAGCTGCTAGTGTTACTGTTGTGCTTACCCATGTACTAACCCATTTGTCTGTATGTCTGCCCTGTTTAGACTAAAGTTCTCTGGAACAGACCATAACAGCATGCAGATTAATTCATTATCTAATGAGGACAGGTTGTGGAGCATCATTGTCTCATTTTAAATCTCATTCCTATCAGTAAATTTGGCAAGTCACTTGCCACTTTTGAGCCTCAGTTTCCTTATCTATAAAAATAAGATAATAATCTTATTCACATCACAAGTTTTTATGTGTATCTATCTATTTAGCATTCAGGTTATTTCTGGCAAATATTAAATCTTTATACTTTTGTTAAATACATCTGACTATTGGAAGACTATTTAAAGAAGTGTTTCTAACTTCAAAACTGTTAGAAATTTTTGTAAAATTGAAATATTTGCTACTGAGCCACACCCATCCATAGCCCATAGCCACCACTAAGTCAGCTAACTTGTTCCAGTTCTATAGACTTCTTTTACTCTTGAAAGAGAGGCAAGCCAGAATGTCTGAACTCCTATATAGACTGGTTTCAGTCTCACAGCTGATAATTCTGGAGTGCCTTGGGGAAGGGCATGGAGCAATTTCCCTGAACTGAAGTCTCAGGAGTGTACACTTACCGCAACCATACCATGCCAATGGCTTAACTTCACCCCTTTTCCACTGACCTCTAAAGAAACAACTGATTGCCCCAAACTCTGGGTATGCCAGTTTGGGGACTGAGAATTCTGAAATATTTGTGGAGTCAGATTGGTCTGCCTCCCATGCTGCTGTACTTTCAGAAGCCCAATATCCATGCCACCACCATGTCAGTTCCTCAACCCAGCTCCACAAATCTAGAAATTCCTGGAGCACAAACCATGCAACACCTCCAAATTTTTCAAAACTGGCATCTTGGTAGAAATGCACCAAACTATCATAGAAGTCACCTAAACTCAATAAACTAATAACACACACAGAATGTTCAACTTGCAACAAATAGCTTAGCCAACCTTCAGTGACTTAATGTCCTATTGTGAGATATGACAATTTTTTTACAATTTTTCTTTTAGTGAAATATTTTCTAATAAGTCCGTTACCATTTACTTTCAACAAGCAATATTAAATAAACATTCATACCTGCCAAGAATGTGGGCTTAGGGAATGGTGGGAAATAATGGTGGAGTGAATGTTACACTAAGTGCCAGAAACAATTTTTGTATTATTAACAATTTTGTATTATGAGAGGTGTTGGAACACTAAATGCCAGAAACAACTCTATTCTGAGCAATTTTGTAAACCACAGTGTTTGAATAAAATAGCAAATTTTTAAGTTTTGTTATATTTTAGCGGTTTAAAAAACTTTTAAAGTTTTCTATTAAACAAACAAAAGACATATAAATATTCTAGAACTCAATTTTCTCTATAGGAAAAAAATTGAGGCTACTGTAAGGATTCAACAAAATAATTATGCAATATAAAATTATATTTTTATTACTGTTACTTATAAGTCTGACAGAATAATTTTATCATGAAATTAAATAAATTTTAATAGCATTGGGTGTTCGTTTTGATATGTTTTCAGAAAGTGTTTTATCACATTCTTCATTGTTAAAGTACATCAGCACCACTGAAAAGCTAGAAAACAGCACATTTTGACCCTGACCCATGGAATTTCAGAAAACAAACTCGTAATAAGACTCAGTTTGCAATATGTGTTTGTTTAACATTGATCAACCTGTGAAGCTCAACAGTACCATGGTTCATATTAACTCCTGAACCTGTCCTTAGAGTCAGTGTTTAAACATCCAAATATACTGAGAGATTGGGGAGAGTTGATTTGGCTTTGCTATCTTTTTTTCTTTTTTTTCTTTTTCTTTTCATATATTGACAATATATGAAAGGATTGGTGCAAGACAAGTTTTCTAATTGGTGTCTAGTAGAAAGCTTGCTACTAGAATGGGGAAAGGACATCAGGACTATAGTTGAGGGGAAATGTGCCTGTCACAGAGGCAGGTGAAGGGGGTGTATGGAAGGAAAACTGGGGACTTTGGTGGAGGGTTATAGGTACTGGTGAAAGGAAACGTGTTGGAACATTGTATGGCTGAAATTTAATCATAAATATAGTTGTAATTTTATAATTCATGGAGATTCAATAAAAAATTTTTAAGTGCCAAAGTAAAAGTTTTATATTTTGCTTAAATTCTAGGATTTGAAGTCACTAATATGTCAACTTTAATTTTCCCATTGACCAGTCACATAGTTTTAATCTAATAATAATGAGTTCATTTTAATACATAATAATTTTAATCATTATGATGCAGTGGTCCTCAAACTATGGCCCGCGGGCCACATATTGTATTTGTATCTGTTTTGTTTATTCATTGCAAAATAAGATATATGCAGTGTGCATAAGAATTCGTTCATAAGTTTTATTTTTACTATAGTCAGACCCTCCAATGGTCTGAGGGACAGTGAACTGGCCCCCTGTTTAAAAGGTTTGAGGACCCCTGATAGTGTATTGATGGATTTGCTTTGAGGACCCCTGATAGTGTATGGATAGATTTGCTTTGAGGACCCCTGATAGTGTATGGATGGATTTGCTTTGAGAAGCAGCTTCTTACTAAAATTTTACATCTGAAGTTTCTTACTAAAGAAACTTCTTACTAAAACTTCCATCTTTACCTCTAAATAGAGGGTATTAGTACAAGACGTATGTATGTTACTTATGTAGTGAAGATACAACAGTAGATGTTTTCTTAGAATCTAAGTTTAAAAATCTATGATGTCAAATACTTTATTACTCATGCTTAGTTCTTTCTTTGAGAGTTAGAAATTAGTAAATATATTTGCAAGTAATTTCAAACAGGAAGTCCTATCTAAATTTAAAGCAACAAATGTTAGACTTTAATGGGGACTTTTTGTTTTTGTTCACTTGTTTCGTTTTTGTTTTGTTTTGGGGCCACTACTGGTGACCCTCAGGGGTTACTCCTGACTCTGCGCTCAAAAATCGCTCCTGTCTTAGGGGACCATATGAGAAGCCAGGGATAAAAATGAGGTCCCTCCTGAGTCAGCTATTACACAATTTGGGAGACATTCTAGCTCACCTGTTGTGTAGTAATGGCTAATAAATAGGATTAAATGTAATGCTAGTGGTGTTTCTAATAACAAAGTTAGTATTCCACTCTTTCTGTTTTCTCTCTTCATTTGCTATGACCTTAAACTCACATGTAAATATCCTGGCATGAAGTCCCTAATATTTTCTTCTAAACAACAATACTGAAACATTTGTTATATAAATAAAGATTTTTTTTGTGTTTAGTACCCATAGAGATGATAGAGATTCATGCTTTCAGTTAATTAATTAATTAATTAATATTTAAGATACATTTAGCTTGTTTAAAAATATCTGTCTTGCTTTTTGGTGGTAAGACGACTAATAAATCTGCTAAATTAATTATAATTTATTACCTAATTATTTATTACTCAAATTGTAATCATCTCAACTAGACTTCCTAGAGATACTATCATACAAACAATATTATTATTTCTTATCAAGAGGAACTACAGAAAAAATAACAATATAAGGAAAAGATAAGATGAGGATGTCGTGAGTTCTTAAAGATGCCCAAACCCTTATAAAAGATTTTATGGCCATATTTTGGATCCTATGAAGTGGGATCTAAATAAGATAATCTTAAAATAAATCTTAAATATTTTTCATATTTACTTACAGTACACTAATATTTATTATTATTAATCCCTGAGCCCCTCGTGATTTAACTCAACACCAAAATTAATTAATTAATTAAAACTCAGAGCATTTCCTAAGATGTAGGAAAAACAAAATAAACATTCTTTTTTTTTTTTGATCTTCCAGATTTATTTCTTTTGGATTGTCTAGAAAGCTATTAGTTTTGAGTCAACACCTTGGCACCATATTAAAGGTATTCTGTACTCCTCCACCAACCCATTTACATAGAGCATATTCTCTAGAAGGTGTAGTAAACCTTTCAGGTCTTATTGTTGGTTGAATATTTTTTAATTAGTGATTCATATAATATAGTCATGATACTAAATACTTGATGAGAACTTACTCTTGAATTGTTTATTTTTTAACTCATAAAAATAATGGTTAAATATATGTAAAAATATTTATAAATTTAAATAGAAATAAACACCAGTTTAAAAAAAGATTTTATATTCTTGGCAAAAACTCTTTAACAAGTTTAAAATCAAGAACTACTGATAAACATTTCAGAAACTGTTGATAGCTTTGACTATAAGATCTACATATTCCCAGAAGAAATGACATACATTTGAAAGCCTGTTCAAATAATCTATTATTTGGACCTTCATATTTATTGCCTAATGTTAACTTGTATGGGATTCACATTTCACATACACGAACTCCTGATAAAAACCACCAACATGTATTTACAACAGAAACTTTGACACATTTTCTTGATAAAGAAATTATAAAGAAATGACACCGTCATTATTCATCAGCACTATCTTGCTTTTCACAATATGTACTTAATCTAGTCTGGTAAATTAAACAGTACACATATTTGCCATGATAACCACAGCATCACAAAACTAACCTGTTTTTACAGTAAGTTTTTAATATACAACATACAAAAATATGCTAGCTATACAGAGTAGGATAAAGATTTTATAAAAACACATCTATATATCCATTGAAATACTTATATTTCACAGAACAACATTAGGCATAATGTATTTGAATGCATAGAAATTACAAGAAAAGAAGTTAGTCAAAAATATGGTAGCTTGTCATTTCTTTATCAATGAATCATATGGAGCCAGAGAAATAATATAGGGATTAAGCACTTAAAACTTGCCTTGTGTGCTGCCAACTCCATATCAATTTCTGGCACAAAATATGACCTTTCAAATTCCACCAGAAATATCTCCTAAGTATGAAGTCTAAAGTAAGTTCTGAGCATTGCCAGATGTGTGCCTTACATGAAAAGTATTAAATATTTATGTACATGTATATTGCTATTAGTTGATTTTGTCTTGTATTTTTGTATTTAGAACATCTTTGGTATAAATAATGAACATTAAAGAACTTAAAACAAAGCAAAATACTCTTTCCATTTATAAAAAGCATAAAATGTATCTCAAATTCTTATTATGAGAAAACTGCCTTACGTTATTTTCATCTGAACAACTTATTGGTCCTTCCTTAACCTCTATTAGTATAGTTGATCACTTAAATTTTATAAAATGTGAAGTTTATCACACAACTATTCCCTTACTTTTACTAGAATGTGCATGGAGCAAATTGAATCTAATTTCCCCTTTTTTATTGTTATTTCCCTTTTTGATCTTGCTGCTTTCAGTTCCTTTTCCTGTCTGTGGGATTCATCATTGTGACTAGGATGTGTCTTGAGGTGCTTTTCTTTGGATCTCTTTTAGCTGGTAATCTTCATGTATGCAGAATTTGTTTGCATGCACTCTTTTGCTTTGGGAGTTTCTCTGCAATGATTTCCTTGACTATTGATTCTACTGGAGATTTTCTTCCTGGGTCTCTGGGACTTCAATGATTCTTATGTTGCTTTTGTTGAGTTTATTACAGACTTCTATTTTTATCTGTTCACATACTTTGAGGATTTTTCCCATTGTCTGATCATTTTTAAAGGCTCTTTTTTAATCTCTTCTGTTGTATGGAGTTATTATGCATCTCATCTTCTAGCTCACTAATTCTGTCCTCAGCTACAATTACTCTGCTGGAGTTTTCATTTTGCCTACCAAGATTTTTAGTCTGTTATTTCAATATAGTATTTTCTCAGATCTATTTTCATTTCCTCTTGATTCTATTTGTGGTTTGTTCAATTTGCTCCAAGCTTTTTTTTTTTTTTTTTGAGCTGTATGGGGATCCTCTATACTTCTTCTTTAAAGTCCTTATCTGAGATGTTAAATTGATAGTTGGCACTTTTTTAGGTCATCAGAGTTGCCATCTTCAGTCTCTATGCATGGTGGAGGTCTGTTTGTTTTTCCATTGTCATGCTTGTAGTGTGGTGTTTTCTACATGTTGTGCTGAGGTTCATTAACTAGAATATGTATGTGGCTGTGGAGTGGAGAGGCAGGACTCCTTTATTTCCACCCATCATGGGCTGTATTGGCTCACCTCCATTGCTTTGTTTTCTTTGGGCTCTTCTGGGGAGGATGGCAGGTCATTATGGTGACTGCATTGAAATATTTTAAATGATACTTTGAAGCAAATATCCAGCATCTGTTCCCTTTATACAAAACAATCTATTATTTGATTATCCATTTGGGTATTTGCTATTTTTTAACTTTTTCTTTATCTCCAACATATTAAGGGAGATCATTCTGTATCAATCTCTCTCCTTTTAACTACCCTCACTTAATGTGGTCTAGATCCAACCACATAGCAGCAAATTGCATGATTTAATCTTTTCTTATAGGTAAGTAGTATTCCACTGTGTAAATGTATCATGTTTTCTTTATCCAAACATGTTTTCTTGGACACTTGGGTTGTTTCCATTTTTGGTTACTATAAATAGTGCTGCAATGAACATCGGTATAGGAAGCTTAGGACAGCAAAGAGATAGAGGATAGAGAGTACAGGTGGACACTGGTACAAAGGTGAAGCACATTAGACTGTCTAGTTGATGATGTGGTGCTGAAAATGTTTGATGCATGAAACCCTATTATTCCAAGTATCGAGGTGTCTGCAATAAAATAAGTTTTAAAATAAAAAATTAAATGTGCCATGAATTTTAACTAGATTTAATAAAAAAAAAAAATGCTGCTTTAACCTTTGTCCAGCATACAAAGCTAGCAAAGTCTTCCTGAATAGTGGGTACAAAGGGGTTCTCTCCCATTCATATAACAATAGTTAAAGATAGAGGACATTAAGAAATCTAAATAATCTAGGTCTGAATTAGTCCATTCTTTCTACAATCCTGTTAATTTAGCAAGGTATAAAACGCTATTATTTAAATGCTCACTCAGAACTTCGCATCCATGATAGGCCAGTATTGCTTCAATTTTCACATGTATCAAAGTAGTAAAATGTTCACCACTTAATAAGTATTATTACCATCCCTTTTAACAAGTAAAATAAATAGTACTCAAAAACGATTACCCAAAGATTTGGGTAGTTTACCCAAAACTAGTGAGTCAGGATTCATAACTGCATGTCTGATCTGACTGAAGAATTTGTCTCCTATCAATTTGTCTGTCTCAATTAGTAGTTACTTTATGTTTGACAGTACTATTTTTGATTTACCAATAATAAGGCTTTATTGCTTTGGTAATTTATTTAAGTTTGCATTAATTTCAAAGAACTGAAATGGTTTTTAATATTCTTTTGGCTATTTTCTCTGTTATGATTCTTAATAAGATGTCAAATAACCTAGATAGTTATCTACATTTTTTTCTGACAAAGAAAACATATATTTTGCCTTAAAATGTTTTGTAGAAGTACTGGATACTATTTTTAAACTCTCAAGGATCAAAATTTGAGAAAAAGAACCGGATAGTTCAATATGATATCTGTGTCATGTAGGTCAGGCTTCATAAGAAGAATGCTATGACTCAGAGAGAAGAAATGAATTCCAGACAGGAAAAAAAACCCTCATGTTCTGTTTCTAGAATACTCCATAAATAGACTAATTTAGACAGTGTGTTAATTCAAGGTTTACTTAAGTTGACCTTGACTTCCATGTTAAGGAGTTTGAAACTTAGGGAATTCCAGTTTAATGAAAAAATGTAAATAAAACTTTATATTTAGTTTCATTCTTTAAAGTACAAATAGAGCTTTCAAATTAAAGAAATCATTTGTAAATAATTATACTGGTACTCCTTAACTTTTGCCAATGTTCTCATAATAAATTGATATTTTTATCTTACTTCCCAAAAATGGTTTATTTATTTTGTTTAAAGGGGAAAATAAATGACCAAGCCACCTATGCTCCTTAAAAATATAATGCTTTTGTGGCCTGGAGATGGCACAATGCTTAGGGGGTATATGCCACACCATGTTTATTTTCAGCACCACTAAATTCCCCAAGTATCATTAGTTACAGACCTGGATACCTTCCACCTCTCAACACCTTTTGCATGGCCCCAGCATCCCCAGAACTATAGGATGTGAGCAGTACCACATTTTGTGTTTGTATTGACCGATGGCCCAGTTAACTGATTATCAATGGTAGGACCTCAGACATCTAAGCACAACATGAGACACCTGTTCATCCAAAGAAAAACACAATGCCTGTCTATGCGCTTGCATTTCATATTAAATCTCCCTAATGACAGTTATCACTAGTCAAGTAAGGAAACAACATGATATAAGAGATGAAAACAAGTCAATAAAATTTTTGTTCAGTCCCCTAACTTAGAGCAAAGTGTTTGCTCTTTTAAATCAGTGCTTGGGGAACTGAGCAATAGTACAGTTGGTAGGGGATTTGCCTTGCACATAGCCTATACAAGTTGACCTCTGATGTAACATTGCTCCCCCGAGTTTGCCAGGAAAAAATTCTGAGCACAGAGCCAAGAGCATCTCCTGAACCCTGCTAGGTCTGAGCCACTCCCCACCCTACCCAGCACCCCCCCCCCCAAAAAAAAATCACAGGGATTGGGGACAAAGCAAAATGCAGCAAGTTCAGCTCTTGTCTTTTACTCAGCCAACCAGGATTTGACCCCCTGGTAGCCCTTATGAACCCTCTTACAATCACTCTTCCAGGAATAATCTTTGAGTGCAGAACCAGGAATAAGCCATGTGACTTTCCCCCAAAATTTGCAGGGATGTCTGTGTTACTTGGCCTACCACATACTGTGGGACCTTATGTTTTACAAACAGGAGTCATAACCCCAAAGAACATAGGAAGTTTATGTTTTCTATATCCAACATGAACATAAAATAAAGACAATAATTCAATTTTATTCCATTTTAGATGACTCAGAAAATATTTTCTTATAAAAATAATTAAGAATGCTTTAAGTTATGATGGTCCTTATACATTTATGCTTTGGAATCATCACACCTTTCTTAGCCTCTATTCTCTATGAGAGTTTTGATATGTAATAATTTTTCTGGCTAAAGAAATTACTAAAATGGAGACTGTTTCATTCATTAGATTTGGGTCTAGTGAGAGTTCCACACTTTGAGTTTGTGTTCATTTTTTAACTGAAAATGTGTATCTGAAGATTCAAATGTGAAATCCTAACACTTGTAGAGCATAATAGATAATTTTTCTCTTGTGGGCAAGGTTGAGATTAATTCTTCAAAGTACTGTTCAGTGGTGATGCATTTCTCTGAACCAGCTGAGCCAGTTACAAACATTAGGGCTTCTAGTGCTTTTGAGCATTCTATAATGATCACATAATCCCAGCAGTAGAATAAG
This sequence comes from Suncus etruscus, assembly GCF_024139225.1. NCBI lineage: Eukaryota > Metazoa > Chordata > Mammalia > Eulipotyphla > Soricidae > Suncus > Suncus etruscus. Next base: position 17,135,832 of record NC_064858.1, read on the forward strand.
AAGACAGACAGGTCACTGACAGACTCTGGACCACTGACAGATTCACAGTAGCTAAAAAAGATAGTTTTACTTGATGACACATTTCAAGCTGACAAGTCACTCACTATCATTTTAAGCGATGCATGTCTTTGTCCCTCTGTCCCAGAGTGATCAGTTACATGATAAATATTGACTAGGAGAGAATCTTTGTTGCAGTGGCATTTTTCTTAGTTTCAAGAAATATGACTTGTTTTGAGTAAAGTTAAAATCTCAGTATTATCCCTGGGCTGTGAAAAGTTTTAAATGGGCTAATTTTGTATTTCATTGTCTAAGTTCATATTTTATCTGCCCTTTTCCTTTTCTCCATTCCTCCAAAGTCTTCTATTTTAACAAAAGTGTAATTTATGAATTCTTTCACAAAAAAAGTTATTTTGAAAAAAAAATTGCATTCAAATTTTGTCCTCACACATGTTACTTCATAGGTATTTTTAGCATATCTTTATTTCAATTTAAGGCTAATAGTAAATATAAAATTAGAAATATATCTATACATTTATCATTAAATGCTAACCAAGCAACTGAACTACTACTAGTGCAAGAAAAGAGACCAATTGACACAACTTGAATGAATCTGAAAAGCATTATTATAGTGAATAAAATAATAAGTCTTGATAGCATCCTATTCATTCTCGTACCATTTATGTAACATTCACAAAATGATAAAAAATATCTGGATAGGGTAAAGAAGGTGGATGTGATAAAAATGAAAATGTCATAAGGATGATTTTGGTAGCTACAGAAATATTGTATCTTTGTTGTGGCATGATTACACAATTTCCTGCATGTGATAAAATGATATAAACACTATACATATTTAACTACATATACATCTATTTTCTAGCCATGCTATCTATTGAAACAATGTCTAATCTAGTCATTAGTACCAGATGGGAGAAAAGTAGATGGATCTTCTGTGTTCTTTACAACTTCCTATGGTATAAAAATCTAAACTCTATAGTCTAAAATGTAAATGTAAAATACATAAGTTAATAGTATTGACTCCTCTAGGAAGTAAGTATAATTATGTATAGCATAACAGCACGTGTCAAAAAGGAACCATATATATTTTAAGTTTATTCTTACTAAGGAATTTCTTCAAAAATCACTTAGGAATAAAATATAATGAAATATGTGTTTAAAGAGGAAATTAAAACTATGATCATCTCAAAACTGTAATAAAGTCATTTTATTTATGCAATGTTCTCACCTATTTTATTGCTTTTAAGACATTTACAATGAAGGCTATAAACAAGAATATTTCTAGTATGTTACTTCAATAATTGAGGTCAGTGTGGTCAATAAGTTTACAATATTCTTTTTCCGTGTGCCACATTTTTTCCATTTGGAAAAAATCCAGAATGTAATAGCATGACCTGCATAGACCCATGAGGTATGCAGAAAAAAAATCCTAAAACAGTAAATGTCACCAGCACTTCTTTCCTTAATATCTGCTTCTGCCCTACTTTTTTCCAATTCTTTGTCATTTCCCCCCATTGGTTCCTCTAAATGAAGGCTCATGAAAAAAAAAAAAAATCAGGCAAACCTGTAAGAGGTGAGGTGTCCCCAAAGCAGTGGTTTCCTGAATCCTCCCTGTGAGTCAGGGCCCACTTCATACTCCTCTTGGCCCACATAAGCCCCAGGGGCTGTGCAGGATGTAGCTGTCACCCAGAAGTCATCAGCACCAGCAACCACCGGAGATGCTTCTGAATGGCCTGCAGCACTGCAAACAGAGGTTGGCCTAACCAGCTGTTGGCCAAAGTTGCCTCTTGGTAAATGACATCTTTTCTTTTTTTTTTTTTCTTTAACGTTTTTATAGATCTGTGAATGTACCCAGTGTCATAACATTATGCCAAAACAAAGAGCAAAGTCCTTGTCCTGAGGAGTATGCCATGCAAAAGGCATGAATGACGCAAGGCAAAATGACAGGACAAACACAGGGTGGGGAGAAAAAAAATTTACTTCTGAAAGGTAAGGAATAATCAGCAAGATTTTAAATGAATATACAGCAGAAAGCAGAACTACAAAATTCCAAGTATACATAGAATTGATAACATTTTATAAATGTTTCTTATATACCACGGAGTATCCTTGGATTAATTCTATTAGGGATGAACTACAATGATGTCAAACTGGAAAATAAAGTTGTTTTGAACTGTTTAACAAGCTTCCTTCAGTGCTTATAAGGTTCCAAATATGAATCTTAGCTTTATATATAAACTCATTTAGCCCTTATAAAATCCATATAAAATGGGATATTTTACCCTCCTTTTGCAGCAGTCGAAGTAAGTAATTTGCTTCAGGTCACTCAGATATAAAGTGAGAAAGCCAACATTTGAAGCAAGGAAGTGCAGATGATTCAGCCATGATCTGAATCAAGAAGCTCTATCCATTTAACCACTTTCTTAAGTCTGAGGTAAATTGTGTACATAAAATCAATAGTTTTAAAAAATATTTATATGGGTTGTGAATGATGCACAAATTCACTTTTCAAAGCTTTTAAATATCTCAATGCAAATAATGTTTGAAGACTAAATCCTATTGTTATATGTTATAGAACTTTCCAGAGACATAGTACAGGACATATCCAGTTGATTCTTGGTGCCCTAATAGCCCTTTAAACACTGACAAGAATTTATTTAAGTGTTTATTTAAACACTGACAATGATCACATAGCCAAAATAAAACCATAAGGCTGCAGGATGTGGCCCAAATTCCACTCTAAAATAATGTAAAATTAAATTAAATTAAATTAAATTAAACAGGCTTTCCTTTCATTCAGTGTCTTTTATATAACCATGCTACCACTGTGAAGACAGTAAGGTCACAGCAGTACAAATAAAGAAAGAGTAAAAAACTAGATATGCTTATGTTAATTATGGATACACACTAGATTTATTGGCAGCAATATTGGCAAATAATTAACAGGAAATTAGAGACACATTCTGTAGAGAACAAGGTTATACTGGTATAGACTGTCCTGTGTCATTGTTATTTAGTCCTTTATTAATTTTCTTTCCTCTTTCCTTTATTGTTGTTCTTACTAGTAGAACTTGTCATGAATCAAAGAACATTGAGTATAAATATTTTATATTCTCAAAGTGTTCTGGGGGTTGGAGAGACAGAATAAGAATTAAAGGGCTTACCTTGCACCTGGCTGGCCTGATTTAATCACCAGAACCATATATGAATCCTCTCTGCCAGGAGTAAGCACTGAGCACCACTGGGTGTGGCTCAAGCCAAATTTTCTCCAAAATTCTCTGGGTAGCATAAATAATAATAGCAAGCAATGGAAATGCCTGTCACATATTGGATATTTATTATCATCAGGCATTATTATAAGAATATTACATGCTAATTCATTTTATACTCATAAAAATCCTATGAGATTGATATTTTATGACAGTGTTACAGCTGAAGAAACTGATGTTCAAAATATTAAGAAACTGTGCCCAAGGATATAACACTAGAATATGGACAATTTGATCTATGAACTAGAATTAAGTTTCCAATTGCTTGACTTTTCACGAACCCTTCAAATTCCTTTCTAGTAACAAGATAACTAAAAAAAAATTGATGAGTGTGAAGATGATGAAGAGGCATGCAAACCTCAGGAACTGGAATAAAATATCAAACAAAAGGCTTCTAAAGAGAGAAATGTATTGGAAGCTAACTTTTCAAAGTCTATTTTCAAGAACCAGTATCTTAACTGGTATAAGCATCTACTTTAGAGCAGCAGTCATTCCAGTCCCCTCCTGTATTATTTTCATATGCATATCTACTTCTTAACTTCTTATCTAGCACACTAAATTTTAACAAAATTGAATAAAGAAAGATGTCTTCTTCCTCATATCCCTCCAGGAAGACATACAAGAATATATGCTTGAATTTTTCATATGATATGGAGATTGTATGTATGCAAAAGATAAATTTATCCCCTTGAGAAAAGTATTGTGGCCATCCCATATGAGAAATATTAAAGCCTAATATTGTCATTTGAGCATGACTTGTTAAACCACAGTATTATAAGAATAAAATAAACCTGCAGTTCTTTCCTGCAGGCCATAATAAAGCAATAAAACAATAAAATGTATTGCTAGTTCCTGTATTCAATCATTTGTTCTCTGCTAGCAGTGTTCAATTTAAAAATTAATGGGTATGACAGAGCAGTGACACATTTGCAGAGTAATGTGTGCAAGGATATCCTGGGGTCACACCTCCCTTGCATTCTTCACTTCCTAATATCCAATTCTCCTATTCCCAAAGTGTGAAATGCACCTCAACACCTTCTTCCTTTGGACATAGTACATTTTCTCTGCCTTTTCCACTTGTTTGCAGTTTTAAAAGCCACCTCAGGTGTGACTTGAAATGTTCTCTGACTGAATGAAAATTAGGTTGTTACCAAAAGTGTGGAAAAGATCAGAGGAAGATAGCCACAATAAATAGTTTTGATTTTCTACAAATCTCATTTACTACATCTGACTGTTATAAATAACATTTAAACTCCAATCTCTCCCTAAGATTTTTTTAAATCTTAGTAGAAAGTCTTTCTGTTACTGATCTCATATTTAAAACCGAAACTGACTTAAGAGGGTCTTGTTTCTGATGCCAACACTAATGTTTACTGTGTAGCACTTAGATTTGTTTTTAATTTCTTTGTCTCCATTTCCTCCACTCTAAAAAAAAAAAAAAAGAAGAAGACTGAAAACACCTGACACATGGAACATTGTCTAATGTGATTCACATTTGTAAAGGGCTATTCTCAAACTTTAGTTCTTTAGAGTCACCCTTTCCTTTCTTTTATCACCCTCTTACTCCCACACCTCCAATATGTAATCAGGGAAAACAGCAAGTTACATTATCTCAAGATGAATGAAGCATTTTAAACATTGAGCATATCCCTGAATAGATTCCTGTAGCCTTGAGTATGGCACTCACTAATGGTTGTCCTCTACTATATTAAGAAAGGCTATTAGCAGTCATCTCAAGCTGACTTATTGATTTATTTTTTGATAATTATGTTTGTTATTCCTTTAGGTTTTATTCTAAAATAAATTTGTTTGTTTAAAGGGGGCATACTGGGGGAGAGAAAGGAACTTGATGACATTGGTGGTGAAATTGGTGTTGTAATACTGTGTGCCTGAAACAACTCTATTATGAACAACTTAGTAAATTAGTGTCTTAATAAAATGTTTTAATGTAAAAAAAAATTGATCTATTAGTTAAACTAGAAACAAATGGAACACTGGAAACATTGCCTTACCAGGAAGTAATGGAAGAGATGGACCTAATCTATAGAGTGCCTCATTCCAAAAGTTGAATGTATATTCTTCTCCAGTGCATATGGAGCATTTTCCAAGATGACCATATTCTAAGTGACATTACATAACTCTAAAAAATCAAGATATTCTTTCACAATACAGTGTATTGAAAGTGGAAGCTAAACAAATAGAAATGAGAAAAGTCTCAACAACTTGGAAATTAAACAACTCCAGACAGAAAAAAATAACAGTAGGTAATACAGAAAAATAAAGAGGAAATCAAGAATTTCTTAAAAACAAATTAGAATTAAGATACAAGCTACCAGGATATATGGGATAGAGCAAAAACAGTATTAAGAGGAAAGTTCATAGTAATTAGAGTTCATTAGGAAGCAAAAATAAGTGCATCCATAACCTAATTGTCTGGCTTTATCAGCTAGAAAAATTCCAACAAAAGGAACACAAAGCAAGAAGGAAATAATAAAACAAAGCAGGAATTAATAAAATGGAAACTAAAAATATTTCAAAAGATTAATTTAACTAAGATCTATTTTATAAAAAGAAATTAGACAGAGGCTGGAGTGATAGCACAGTAGGAGGGCTTTTGCCTTGCAAATAGCTGACCCTGGAACCACCAGGATTCAATCCCAGCATTCCATATGGTCCCCAAGCCTGCCAGGAGCAATTTCTGAGCATAGCGCCAGGTGCCTACGTGCCACTGGGTGTGGCCCAGAAACCAAATAATAATAAAATAAAATAATAAAAATTAGTAAGATTCCCAAAGAGAAGGAAAATCCTAGTAAACTAATTAAAAAATAATAGGGATATATATGTTGATATATACATATATACATATAGCAATGGATTCAAAAAGAATTCAAAGGATAACCATAGATTATTTTGAATTTTTATGCCCCAAATAATAATCTAGAATAAATGGATTAGTTTTGTACTCATTAACATTCCAATCTTGAATCAAAATGAAACAGAGCATCTGAACAGGCCAATTAATATTAAGAAAACAAAAATAGTAATCAAAATTCTTCTCCAAAACAAAAGCCCAGGTCCAGTGATTTTAATAGTAAATTATTCAAAACCTTTAAGGGAGACTTACTCTCAACCCTTTTACCAAAAAGGGTTTTACCAACTTTCAGAAAGTTGAAGAAATAGGAAACTCTCAAACAGCTTTTATGAAACAACTACTTTGATATCAATACTAGAAAGAGATTTCAATAAAAAGGGAAAAACTTTATTCCTCTATCCCTCAGTAATACAAATTCAAAGATCCTCAACAAATATTTTGCAAACTGAACTAAATCCAATAATACATCAAAAAGATTCTCACCATAACCAAGTAGACTTCATTCCAAGGATACAAAGATTGTTTAACTTACACAAGTCAGAGGTCAGAACACTAGTACCATGAGTAAGGCACTTGCCTGGCACATGGCTGAAGCAAGTTCAATCCTCAGCATCCCATATTATCCCCTGAGTACAGTTAGAAAGTGCTTCCTGAACATAGAGCCAGAAGTATCCCCTGAACTTGCCAGAAATTATGAGCACTGCCAGTCAAAATATATTTATATGTATATATAGTCACAAATCAACCTATGAACTGTATCAATATAAGGAAAAATAAAAACAATAACAATCATTTTAATACATGCAGAAAAGAAGTTTGACAAGACTCAACACTCGGTTATGATAAAACACAATAAAATGGAAGTAAAGAAACATTTTTCAACATAATTAAAAGTATTTACAACAAGACTTAAGAAAGCATCAAACTAAATAGTTGAAAATAAAAAGTCTTCCCTTAAGATCAGGCACATTATCTCACAATTATTCAATATAGTATTGAAAGACTTTGACATATTAGGCAAAAGAAAGATATTAAGGGTTAAATAGATAGAAGTTAAGCTCTCACCATATTCAGATAAAATATTGTATTTTAAAAACCCTAAAGACTGCAAAAAAAAAAGGTTTCTAGAAATAACAGATATACAGTAAAGTGGCAGGCCACAGTATTGATGTTCAGAAATCTATAGCTTTTCAATATGTAGATAATAAAATTAAAAACATTTATAAAACAATGCCATTCATAATTGATTCTCAGAATATCATGTTCCCAAGCACCAAATTTTAACAAAAAGATAAGGGGCAAAGTGATAGTACAGAGGATAGGATGTTTGCACTGCACATTGCTTATTAAAGTTTGATCCCTGGCATCCCATATAGTGCTCCAAGCACACCAGGAGTAATTCCAGAGCATAAAGCTATGCAAAAACCCTGAACCCAATTGGCTGTAAAGCAAATATAAAATAAAAGAAGGAAGATTTATACAAACAAAACTATACTTCTCTACTTAAATAAAATAAAAGCAGAAAAAAAGAAATGAAAACACTTTCCCTGTTAATTTTGGAAGAATCAATATTGTTAATATGATAAACTGACCCAAGGCATTATACAAATTTAATGTATTTCCTATAAAATATTCATTATAATTTTAAAAGATCTAGAGTGAATAATTTTTAAGTTTATACATAATAATCAAAAGTGAATAGCCAAAAAAAATCTTAGGAAAAAGGAAATAAGTAAATGGAGATATATACCCTGTTCATGGGTTGTGAGAATTAACATAATTAACATGGCAATATTACTCAAAGCATTGTAGAGATTTAATGCAATCTCTCTAAAAATACCCATGACATTCTTCAAAGAAGTGGATCAAATACTGAAATTTATTTGGAACAACAAACACACACAAATACCTAAAGCAACCATTAGTAAAAAAAAAAAAAAGATGGGAGGCATCACTTTTTCAAACTTTAAATTGTACTACAGAGCGATAGACATTGAAAGAACATAATATTGGAATAAAGACAGACCTTCAGATAAACTTGAGCATTCATAAAATAATTCCTCAGAAAAACAATAGATTAATCTTTGATAAAGGGGCAAGAAATGCAAAATGAAGCAAGAAAAGCCTCTTCAACAAGTGGTCTTGGGATAACTGTCAGCCACATGCAAAAAAGCAAACTCAGATCTCTAATACCATGTACAAATGTCAAATCTGAATGGATTTAAGACCTTGATATCAGACCCAAACCATAAATTATAAAGAAGAACATGTAGGCAAAACACTTCATAACACTGAGACTAAAGGCATCTTTGAGGAGCAAACACCACTGTCAATGCAAATGGAAGCAGAGATAAACAAATGAGATTCCATTAAACTGAGAAGTTTCTGCACCTCAAAGGAAACAGCAACTAGGATACCAAGGCCACCCTCAGAATGGTAGAATCTATTCTCACACTACCCATCTGATAAGGAGCTAATATTTAAGATATACAAAGTACTAAAATGTAACAAGGAAACAAGATCAAATCCCATCAAAAAATGGGGAGAATAAATGAACAAACATTTTCTCAAATGATGGGCAAAAGGTACATGAAAAAATGCCTCACATCAGTAATAATCATGGAGATGTAAATCAAAACAATGAGGGGCCAGAGCAGTGGGCAGTGGTAGGGAGTTTGCCTTGCATGTGGCTGGCCTAAGATGAACTGCAGTTCGATCTCCTGGTGTCCCATATGGTCCCCCAATGCAGGAGCGACTTGTAAAGGCATAGCCAAGAGTAACCCCTGTGCATCACCAGGTGTGGCCCAAAAATCAAAACCAAAAGCAAACAAAACAACAATGAGGTGTCATTTCACACCACAGAGAGTGGCACACATTACAAAAAAGCAACAACCAGTGCTGGTGTATATAAGTGGAAAAAAAGAACTTTTATTTATTCACTGCTGGTCAGAATGCAGTCTATTCCAGCCATTCTGTAAAACAACTGGAAATTGTGCTTCCATATTATCCAGCAATACTGCTCCTAGGGATATACCTCATGAGCCCAAAAAACACAATACAAAATGCCCTCTGTACTTCTATGTTAATTGCAGCATTATTTACAATAGTCAAAATCAGGAAACAATCCAGGTACCTGAAAACATATGAGAGGCTAGAAAAATAGTGGTTCAACTACACAATGAAATACTATGCAGACGTTATGAAAAATGAAGTTGTGAAATTTGCCTATACGTGGATGGACATGGAGAGTAATAAATTATGTGAAATGAGTCAAAAGGAGAGAAATAGACATAGAATAGTCTCACTCAAATGTGGGTTATAACAAAAATAAAAGACAGTATAGTAATAACATATTGAAACTGATGGGAATGTGAATGGCCCACCCTTCTTTTTTAATTCTATGTGACCATTGCTCAAAAAGCTAAAAAATGAGCTTTCATAATCTAGCAATTCATTTCTCTTCCCCAAGAACCCAAAAACTACTCAAAAAATCCATTTTCACTTTTATGTCCATTGCAGTAGCCAAAATTTGGAAACAACTCAAGTGTCCAAGGACAGATAATTGGATAAAGAACCTTTGGTACATATCTATATTTTACATATATGCTTGCAAATTTACATATGTGTATATATGTCTGAAGCTATGTATATATGCATGTTAATATGTGTACATACATCAGTGTATATTATGTAAGTGTGCATGTATGTGTTTACATATGCACATATTATGGAATACTACTCAATCATATGAAAAGATGAAATCATACAATTTGCTGCTGCTCCTTGGATGGATCTTGAGAATATCATGCTAAGTGGATTTGTCTGAAGGAGATAGACAGATACAGACTTATCTCACCCATGTGCAGTACTAAATAAAACCTAGTAAAAAATAAACAAATGCCCAAAGGCAATAGAAATTAAGAATTAGTCTTCAGGAAGTTCCTATTAGAAGGATGAGGTGGGGAAGGACATTGGATTGGAAGTGCAGGGAAGCTGTTCTATGGTGGAGAGTGTAGTGCTGCAGTTATTAATGCAAGAGACCCTACCATTATTATTGTAATCCTTGGTGCCTAAAATTAAAATTATTTTAAAATAGTTTACCAAAATTATGTAGAGGGACCTTTTGAGTGTATGGGTAGCTCCAGGACATTGGTAGTGAAAATGGTAATGACTATTCACACATAGATGTAGAAGCTAAACTCCTTGGAACAGTAATATGGTTTTTTTTGAAAATTATGGTTTAAAATGTATTATTATTTAATATACCACTACTTCAATTTTATCAAAATATGCAGCCATTAAATTTTTACTAATCATCAAATAATTTATCTGGACATGGAAAGGAATATGATTTTATTAAGTAGCTAGAAAATTTAGTAACAGCACAAAAGATGGAGGGAAAGAAGGACACCCATAAATGTTGCAAAAAAAAACACAAAAGTATGGCATAAAAGAACATACATATGACACAGAGGTTTATGACCACTAGAATAAAAAAATTCCTTTAGAAATTGGTAAACTGACAGGTTACCATAGGCATATTTTTTGAATGATCATTATTTGAAAAAAACCCTGCCTTGGGTCTTCAAGAATTCAAATTTCAGAGCCTATAGCTATATAATCATATATTGTACTTTCTTAACATATAAATAAGCTTTGGGTCCTAAATGTCACTGTCAATGCTGCCCATGATCAAGTGCAAAGTGAATTGTGTATTTTCAGTGAAGAATGGTGAATGCTCACTCTGGTAATGGTGAAGAGCCTGTAACTGTACATCAAAATCATAAACATTAATACTACTGCTAACTCTTACTTAAAACACAATATTCTTTTTTTTAATAAAACAACATTAATGTAGGATTGGAGTGATGAAACAGCAGAAAGGGCATTTGCATTGCACATGGTCAACCTGGGTTTGGTTCCAGTGTTCCCATATGGTATCCTGAGCCAGCCAGGAATTATTTCTGAAGGCAGAGCCAGGAGTGAGTCCTAAGTAACACCAGATGTGATGACCTCCCCCCAAAAAAGAATGATTAATGTCTTTCAGTCTGTGCATTCTGTTGGTGAAAACTTATTTTCTGAGATCCTTTTCTAAAAGGGGTGAGAGAGAACAATGAGTACATGACACAATTTTCCTATCCTCTTTGCAACTTAATCTGAGGAAGAAGGGGAGTAGCAATGAGGAGATAAAATTTTGCTTGGAAACAGTATCATATTTGCTGCTAGTAACAGTAGTAAGGAGCACCACTTAAGTTAGGAAAGAAGTCCCAGAGACACAGTACTTGTCTTGTATATGTCCCCTAGATACAACCCTTGGCAGTATATTTGGTTCGTTGAGCCCTGCTGAGTATAGATCTGGGGGTAAAACCTGGGAATAAAAACTCATTAGAGCCACATGCAACTGCCTGATACTGTAAACAGGAATGCAGGACCACTTAAATCTCTTAGAATTCAGAGTTTTACACTCCACACCCATAATGTTTTGGAATAACAAAAACATGAAAAATTTTGGTTATGTCCACAAACGGATATAGAGACCCAGGATAGTCAGAACTTTTCTTGCTATTCATCTGAGCATCAGATACTCTCCAAGGATGACTAAAGGTATCTATCTTCTGAATTTGCTGTTTATTGTGTATTTATTTATTTATTGTGTAATTACAAATGCATTGTGTATTTACTGTGAAGAATGGTGAATGCTCACTCTACTAGTGGTGAAGCTGTAACTATGCATCAAAATCACAAACATCAATACTGTTATTATCTCTTAAGCTACAATATCATTTTTGCTACATATTCATTTTCTGTTGTGACAAAAGGAAGAAAAAAGAGGAGCCGGAGTGGTGACACTAGCTGTAAGGTGTCTGCCTTGCGCACTAGCCTAGAACAAATCATGGTTCCATTCCCTGGTATCCCATGTGGTCCCCCAAGCCAGGAGCAATTTCTGAGCACATAACCAGGAGTAATCCCTTAGTGTCACTGGGTGTGGTCCACGAAACAAAAGAAAGGAAGAAAGAAAGAAAGAAAGAAAGAAAGAAAGAAAGAAAGAAAGAAAGAAAGAAAGAAAGAAAGAAAGAAAGAAAGAAAGAAAGAAAGAAAGAAAGAAAGAAAGAAAGAAAGAAAGAAAGAAAGAAAGAAAGAAAGAAAGAGAAAGAAAGAGAGATAAAGAAAGAAAGAAAGAAAGAGAGAGAGAGAAAGAGAGAGAGAGAAAGAAAGAGAGAAAGAAAGAAGAAAGAAAAAGAAGAGAAAAAGGAAGGAAGAGAAAAGAGAAATGAAGGAAGGAAGGAGGGAAGGAGATAAGGAGGGAGGGAGAAGAAAAATGAGCAAGAGAAAGTAGAATGGAGAAGTAGATGTACTCTATTAAAAGTAGTGGTATTGCAGCATCTGTATGCATGAGACCCTACCATTAATAGTATAGTAAATCTAAATTTTTTTAAAAAGGAAAAGAATGATTACATAGATCTAGGAACTAAGGAGGTTAGTGGCATATAAAAAGAAAGGAATAATAGTCGAGGAATCTTGAATACTTGTATAATAGCTCTGTGCCTGGAAAGCAATAAACATATTGAAAATTTCAAACATATTGAAAACTTGTAAAACATAAATAAAATAAATAAAAAAGTAATACAAATGGTTATTGCCTAATAGAATTTCTACAGATGTCCTATGTTCTATAAACTGTGTAATTTTATTTACTTTGTGTGGGAAAATGTAACTTATTATGTATTAGGTATCTCTCTTCCATTTATCTTTAAATGGAAATAAAAGAGTCTCCCAAGGCTGTTCTGAAGATAAAATGCCAACAGAAAAGAATAAATAACATATAAGGATTGTCTATTTCTGTGTCCTAGGAAATTATTTTTTATGTCAGTTCTGCTGTCACAAAATTAACCCAATTTTAGTTTTCTAACTCTGAGGGAAGAGCATCCTGAAATTAGGGAAGTTCAATTATTTTCTTCAGTTTCTATTTTTAAAAACTTCCTATAACATAGAATTGCTTTAGGTTCATTTTTTTCTGGGTTTCTATATCAGACGCACAAATGCAGTATCGTATACTTCACTTGTTTCAAATGAAAGCTTATTAAGGCCTTCAATTCATTAGTGTCTTATGAGCAGTGAAGACCAAAAGAAAAATATGGTTTGCTGGATCCATACCTCCAGTCCACCCAGCCACCCCGATTGTCCTGAAAATTAAGGTCTATAAAGGTTATAGCCAACGTTGAAACAAATCTCAACTATAGCCCTTGCTATGTATGAGTTCTGAAAATTATGACTTTACAAAAGACAGTTTATTCATGATGCCGTGTGTCTTCGTTCCATGAAAGCAAATAAAGATGAAAATAGAAAACCAGGAGATCTATCTAGGTGTAGACCAGCGATGTAGATCTCTGGATTGTTTAAGATGAGAAGCTTCAACAGAGAAATCAGGTTCTGACCAAGAGGGACAGTGTGATAGCATGTTTCCTCTGCAGGAAGTAAAGCCTGCTGTGGTTGGCCTGCAGTTCCAGAACCCCAGAACTCTAAGATCACTTCCCACCTCATTCCTAGATAGATAAGCACTTTTGCTATTACAGGCTACTAGAGCCAAGACATCCTTCGGCAGGGCAACTGGCCCCAAAATGTAAAAATCTGCAGCATATCGCAGCTCAGTAACTCCTGAGCCTAAACAAATGACTCAGACACAAATACTCCCCTCTGACTCCCTGTAAAAGCCTTGGCACACCCCTCCCCACTCTCCCCTATCCTACTATCCTCAGTTCACTTCATCCCTTTTCCCCTAAACTAGCAGTTCTGGGAAGGGAAACATCTTTCCCGGGCTGGTCTAGGATCACTATTAAAAAACAACAAACAAACAAACAAAAAATAAATAAAAACAACAACAAACAAAAATATTTCTGTCAACTTTAAAAATCAAACCTCTCTCTCCTTTTTCTCTCTCTTCTCTCCTCTCCCTTTTCTCTCTTTCTCTCTGTCTCCTTTCTCTGTCTGTCTGCCTGTCTCTGTCTTTCTCTGTCTTTCTCTCTCTGTCTCTCTGTCTCTGTCTGTCTCTGTCTCTGTCTCTCTGTCTCTTTCTGTCTCTCTCTGTCTCTCTCTGTCTCTGTCTCTGTCTGTCTCTGTCTCTGTCTCTCTGTCTCTGTCTCTCTGTCTCTTTCTGTCTCTCTCTGTCTCTGTCTGTCTTTGTCTCTGTCTGTCTCTCTCTGTCTTTGTCTCTCTCTCTCTCTCTCTCTCTCTCTCTCTCTCTCTCTCTCTCTCTCTCTCTCTCTCTCTCTCTCTCTCTCTCTCTCTCTCTCTCTCTCTCTCTGTCTTCTCATTGCGCAGTTGGAGGGCGTTTTAGCCTTGCGCGCTGCCAACCCAGGTTCGATTCCCTGCTCCCCATTTGTTCCCTCGAGCCTGCCAGTCCAGGCTTAACCACTGAGCGTCGTCGGATGTGTCCCAAAAGACAAAAACAAACAAACAAACAAACAAACAAACACAAAACCACGCTCCCGCTTCCTCTATCGCCCGGACCACAGAGAATAGCGGGACTTCTGCACCCGCAATCTCTCCAGAGTCAGCAACTTGCAATGAGCGTTGAGCAGCTCATTGAGAGCTCATTGAGAGCCTTTGGCTCTCGGGGGTTCAGGCTCACCTCCCGCCCCAGCCCCCGAGGCTCCAGTTTCTGTGCTCATTGGTTCTCTGGCTCAAAGCCATGGGGCTCCAACACCCCAGGGAACCTCTGATTCAGTTTGATGCTTGCAATCAAGTTCACACACACACACACACACACACACACACACACACACACACACACACACACACACACACACACACACACACACACACACCATGGCAGTGCTCCTTTTTCTTCCTCCCGGGAAGAAGACCCGGGACCCGAGCCCAACCCCAAAAAATCCTGCTGGCCTCGGTGGTTTCAGCTGCCACGGAGATAGTTTATTTTTAAGTCCTACACCCAGTGTCCCCTCCCGGAGGACTCGGATATCCCTGGGTTAGCACCTTGCAGGCCCGATCCAAGGAAGCCCCAGAGGGTCTCCAGCAGCCTAGGTAAACTGAGCGCTAAACCAGGCGTCCCTAAGACACCCAACTGCAAATCCAAGTGAAAGAAAGCAAGCCTGAGGCTGGGGGGCCGCCACCCTCCACAGAGCCCCCAAAGGCTACTCTTTCTTGCAAGAGAGATGAGCAATGTTTCAGCAGCAATCCACTCAAGCTCCATGTTAGACTTTGCAATGTGCACACTCAAATTAGGGACCAAACAATTCACAGATTAGGACACTAAGCCTGAAATTGGAGTGGCTGAGATCCTGGGCGCACACGCGCGCGCGCACACACACACACACACACACACACACACACACACACACACACACACACACACACACACGTGCTGGATTCCCCTAGCACAAACCCACACATGCAAAACCTTCATCCCCGTTGGGATCAAGACAAGTCTTTTATGCTCTTTAACAAGCCTCTGAGTGTAAAAGAGCAAAAATCAAATAAAATAGCAAAAACCCCCACTCACCCACCTCTCTTTTTTCCTCCTCTCTTCCCAGTTGGATCGCGGGAGTAGCGGAAAGGGGGAACAGAGAGACTCTTCTTTCTTTTCTTTTCGCCTTTCTAAAGAGTGGAAATTTCCGTCCTGTGATAGGGGGCACCATCCCCAGTGTCGCGTTTCCTGCTGACCCTCCCTTCCAGCCTGGCCACCAATCATAGTGAGGCAACCTGAGATAGCAAGGCAAGCATCCACCCAGGTGGGTCTGTAATATAGAGCTGTGAGCCCCAAGAGTGAAGTTTGGAAGCATGAAGACCCTGCTTCCTCTCTTCTGAAGCCCCAATAATAGAAATCAACTGGGTGAAAGAAGGTTTCTTTCTCTATTTTTCTCCCTGTCCCCCCCTCTCTCTCCTCTCTCTCTCTTTTTTAACGCTCTCGTTGGTCAAGGTTGTATTTTGGGATCTGCTCTGTAAGTAGGAAAACAGTCTTTACATTTTGAAGTCTGCAAAAAATATTTTGAAGAGGATACACATAACATCCTACAGATTTGGAAGTATCAAAACTTAACTTTATATAAATGGGCAAAATAAACGTGGAAGCAGTCAAAATATAAAATAACTCTTTCAAAGTCAAAGCTTTAATGCTTTGCATTGATATGTGAGGGGGAAAAAAGCAAGAGATCACTTGTAAGCACTTAGCACTGATATAGATTTTTTGGTAAAAGTTTTTTCTGGTATTCATACTTAAGCACATCCTCACTAAATATATACAAAGAATTAACTAGACTGTAATAAGTGGTGTTATTATATCAATGCTGCTTATTAAAGACACTAGCATTTTAAGAAAAGCTATTTACTGATGTTATCCAAATTCTCAATTTAAAGAAGGTCAGTGAAATCAGTTCAGACTCAGAAGTACATTGAATTTAGTACTCATTTGTCATTCTTTTTTTTTGGGGGGGGGGGGGAACTATCTCCTAAAAAGATGATTCCACAGTTTAACAAACTTAGAAGACAATACGAATTGTTTTATATATTTTCACATACCAAATTTACCTTTATTCAGAATGGTAAGTTTCACTGTTTCTTCATGCCATAAAAGAGTAGAATCATCTTGGTTTCCATGTATCACTGCCTTAAACACCAACAGAATTTTAGCATTTAAAGAAATGAGGTAAGAACAATAAAATTTGCCAGGATGAAATGTAACAAAAACATTAAAAATATGACATTAACACATATACATCATACCAAAATTTTTCTAAAACTATACTAAGGCATAAACCAAATATAAAGACAGGCAATAAATATCTTCACTAATGTTATGATTTATAACCTAAAATAAATAATAAATAAATAAGTAGTTATATATGACTAAATAATAGGAAGTCAAGAAATATTTATTTAAAAACTAGATTATCTTTCACTGACTTTTTACAGACATATCATACTTGACTTATTTTATTTCAACACATAAAATATTTTATAAAGAAACTAAAATGAAATATTGGTAGGTTGAAAGACAATTAGTAATAAATCAAGATATATTAATATATTTTATGCTTAGCTTGATATTTTTATTTTCTTAATATAAATACATCTCAGAGAAAAATACAAGTGGGGATAGGATCATTGTAATTATAAGAAACTTTTAAAAACTACTCAAAATTATTTTTGTTTTCTGGACCACCACACTCACCAATATTCAGTGCTACTCCTGAATACTCTGTGCTAAGAATCACACCTGGCAGACTCCCAGGGCCATATGGAACATGGGGGATCAAACCCGGATTGGACCTGTGCAAGGCAAATGTCCTACCAACTGTACAATAGCTCTGGTCCCCACTCAAAAAAGTTAAACTGCTTATTTACTCAGTTTTGCCATTTGTATCTTAGCTCCTACAAAATACTGAATGGTTCAATTGCCTAATTATTAGAGAAACATATGTTATTCATCCTTGTGCTATAAATATTGATCAGATTGTGGGTTTAAGTAAAATAAATAGCATTTATTAATGGAGCCAAAAAGTGCTTAGAAAAGTTACTTTTTTTTTCAGTTATTCCACATCATTAGACTATTAGAAGAACTCAAAGCAATGTCTAGATGGAGTCAGATACTGTCAATGAAATGCAAAAGGAATTTAGAAAGCAAGAATAGCTACATTAAGGAGATCTATTTTACTCCTGACTGGTTTGCCACAATATTGTCCGTAAAATAGTACCAAGGGAAGTTATAATTGGTAAAGATTGCATGAGATGCTACAGTACATGAACATCAAAATCCTACTAGTGTCATTAAGTTATATTCCAAGCTGCACCTGAGTCCCACTTAGCTAAATCCTATCATTTAGATTTTCAGAGAGAGATGTTCTCAGGCTGAGAGTTTTTTCAGGAAAACTAGTTGGTCTCAATCTTTACTGGATGGCACTTTCATTCTCTCAGAAAAGAATTTAAGGTGAATACAGTTCAAGAAGCAGAATAGTTCTGCTATAATAGGGCCTCAAACATTTTTAGAAATGAGTTTCCCGATGGAAGAAAGAAAAAAATAAAAAGAGAAAAAAGAACGTGAAAAGGAAAGAATAATAAAGAAAGAAAGAAGAATGAAAGTTAAAACAGAAAAGAGAAAAAAAGAAAGAAGAAAATGAATGATAAAGAACAGGAGAAAGGAAAGAAATAAAAAGAGAAATAAAAGAAAGCTAAAAAGAAAGGAGAGGAAGGAAAGAATAAAAGAAAAAGAAAGAAAAAAGGAAAATGGAAAAGAGAAAAAAGAGAAAGGAAGAAAAAGAATGAGAGAAAGGAAAAAATAAAGGAAGGAAGTAGGAAGAAAGAGAAAAGAAAAAAGAGAAAGAAGAAAGGAAGAAAGGTAGGAAGGAAGAAAGAAAGAAAAAGAAAGAAGGAAAGAGAAAGAAAGGAAGGAAGGAAGGAAGGAAGGAAGGAAGGAAGGAAGGAAGGAAGGAAGGAAGGAAGGAAGGAAGGAAGGAAGGAAGGAAGGAAGAGAGGGGCCGGAGAGATAGCATGGATTTGCCTTTCATGGAGGAGTTCATTGGTTCGAATCCCGTCATCCCTTATGGTCCCCCGTGCCTACCAGGAGCAATTTCTGAGCCTGGAGCCAGTAATAACCCCTGAGCACTGTCGGGTGTGACCCAAAAACCACAAAAAAGAAAGAAAAGAAAAGAAAGAAGGAAGGAAGGAAGGAAGGAAGGAAGGAAGGAAGGAAGGAAGGAAGGAAGGAAGGAAGGAAGGAAGGAAGGAAGGAAGGAAGGAAGGAAGGAAGGAAGGAAGGAAGGAAGGAAGGAAGGAAGAGAAAGAAAGAAAGAAAGAAAGAAAGAAAGAAAGAAAGAAAGAAAGAAAGAAAGAAAGAAAGAAAGAAAGAAAGAAAGAAAGAAAGAAAGAAAGAAAGAAAGAAAGAAAGAAAGAAAGAAAGAAAGAAAGAAAGAAAGAAAGAAAGAAAGAAAGAAAGAAAGAAAGAAAGAAAGAAAGAAAGAAAGAAAGAAAGAAAGAAAGAAAGAAAGAAAGAAAGAAAGAAAGATTCCTTAAATTGTTCTGGTAAAGTAATTATAGTTTTTGCCTTGGGCTTCTGAGAATCCCAGGATTCAAGGCAACTTACTGCTGATATTTATTCATTGTCTTGTCAGGACCTTTGCTCCTTCTTTGAACTGGTCTCCTAATTGATTCTAGACTTTGGGATTATGGCTGCAGAATAATACCCCTCAGATAATTTATTTTGTCTTCTAACTCTTCTTGGTTTTATGGAAGAGGAGAGAGAGAGAGAGAGAGAGAGAGAGAGAGAGAGAGAGAGAGAGAGAGAGAGAGAGAGAGAGACAGAGAGACAGAGAGACAGAGAGACAGAGAGACAGAGAGACAGAGACAGAGACAGAGAGACAGAGACAGAGACAGAGAGATAGAGACAGAGAGAGACACACAGAGACAGAGAGACAGAGACAGACAGAGACACAGAGAGACACAGAGACAAAGACAGAGAGACAGACAGACAGGACAGAGAGAGAGAAAGAGAGAAAGGAGAGAGAGAGATCAGTGGTTACTAAAACTACCCATCCATTCTCAGTTTATTTTTAACCAGAACTTGAAAATTCTGAAGCAGTCTTAACTAGCATCATAAATATTCCCATATGGTCCATGTAAAACACATGTAAAACATGTTGTTGTCCAATTATTCCTGGCGCTGGATTAGGTAGCTTGAGTATGAATTTTAGAGTCTGCTTAATCAAGTCATTTGAGTTATTATTTAGTTTCTTCATCTAATAATTGGAGAGATACATACTTTTTTTCCTTTACTTAAGTTATTTTAAGATAAATTTTACTTATGAATCAGAAAAGCAAAATGTTTGAAATTTGGAAGAAACAAAGAAAAATAAAAATTTAACACCACTTCACAAAGTCTAATTAATTGAGACTCTACTACAAAATTACATTAACACAATGGTCCCAGGAATGACTATTGGTTTTGTGGTTTAAGAAAATTCATGTAAAAATGCTCTTAAAATATGTTCTTTGAACTAGACCCAGCCCTTGAAAATAGTTAGATAAGCAAAATACTTTGAGAAAATGATGTTTTGAAATTATTGTGCATCTTTTCAGAGGTTCTTTTAGTCTTTGATAAATGGAATGAAGGTATGCCTCATCTCATTCCATGAGCTCTTTTTCAGAGGAACATTTTTCAAGTATTAGAGAAAAGCAATCACTAAATTTTAGAATAAATAAATTCATATAGAAGGAAACTGAAGAGCTATTATTAAAAATACTCTAAGACCTTGAGTCCTTTCTTTAAGGACTATAGTTTAGATCTAATGACCAAAGCTCAAGCATCATAAAATTTTAAAATAAATGAGTGCTAAGGGAGGAAATAGAGAATAAATATTTAGATAATAAGCCCCTTATAACAGTGCTCTGGCAATGATATAAACTGTTATTGCTTTATACTTATTCTTTTTATGGAAGGGATATACTCTAATAATCAAAACTTACTCCTGATCATCGTTACTGGTGATTAATATCTGGGGATCAAGATTCTATTAATGTAACTTACTTCTAGGATAAATTGGACATTTTCCTGGTCATCACAAAACAAAATGAAGCTGAAGGAAATAACTTTATTCAAGGACATAGCATCTGACATAGCAGGACTCTCTCAGTTCTACATGGAACAAGAAATATATTTGTCTGTCGTTACTATATTTGCTGTCTACAAATAATGATCCAGATATAGTTCCAACTGATTATTGATGTAAGGAAGAGAGATGTTTCAAAGATTTTGGGGGAAGTCAGGTGGGGCTAGGAAGGATTACAGTACATAAAATATGATAAACTCTAAAATAGAGTTTTAGTTTAGTTTAGTTTAGTTTTAGTTTAAAATAGAATGAGTTGTAGGAATGTCTGTCAAATGTGAGGATACGAAGAGCTTTTAAGAGATAAAAAGGAGATCCTTTAAATTCTAAACAAAAATTGGCAAAATGTATTTAAAAGTGTGATACATAGTCACCCCCTAATTTATTCTTAAAGTTATGTTGAGGGGCTGGAGATGTGGCGCAAGCAGTAGGTCATTTGCCTTGCACACACTAACCTAGAACAAAGCATGGTTGGTCCCCTAGCTGTCCCATAAGGTCTCCCAAACTAGGAATGACTTCTGAGTGCATAGCCAGGAGTAACCCCTGAGCATCACTGGGTGTGGCCTACAAAACAAAACAAAAATTAAAGTTATGTTGATACATTGCAGCATGTAGCATGTTAGGAAAGACGTGTTGAAATATTCTGCAATATTTAGTGTGCAAATGTTACACTCAAAATTGGGTTTCTGAGTTTTGTTGTTTTTTTCAATGCAATTAATTTTAATGCTAGGATTTTAAGTTAAAACAAAAACATTCCACATGATAAACTTGGTTCTCCATACTCAAATACATGAGCTAGTTCATAAGTTTGCCCAAGTAATTATGTATATTTTGGGTTCCAAATATCACTTCCAAATATCTAATCAAATTGTGGCTCTGTAAACATATTATTTGTTGACCTTGCTCTCACTTTAAAATCATTCTAGTTTTTAAGGTGCCTATTCTCACTGTGTAGAAGCCACTTGAGGCTAAATTTGAAAGAGTAAATTAAAATGGGTAAGTAATTAAAATGTGTAAATTAAAAAGAGTAAGTTAAAATGTGACTTTATTTTTCACATTGTTCTACTACTTCCCTTTAAAAGTTTCCTCTGATCATTCATTGAATGTTAAAAAAACTCTCCTACTTTTTTTCTTGTGAGACATAACTATGTGATCTGTTCAATAAGGAATGTAAATTCCCAGAAGTAATAGTATCCATCCACGAAGGACTACATTAGGACTTAATGTTGATTTTTTTTCTTTTTATCATTTAGATTTCAAGATCTTTTTTAGAAATTTGATTATGGCATCAAGAATTGAAGTAGAATACAAGTTTCTACATCGAAACTATGAAGCCAGTTAAGGTTCCTAAGGACTTTTTTAGTTAGAAGAAATAGTCACTGTCAACTCTTGAGTTCATCCTGAGGTAAAAGTCTGGATGAGATGTTTTTCTGTGCTAAATTGTAATTGATTCTTCAGGAGGGAATCAGATGATTACTCTGAGCAAAGAGTAATTTAAATTGAGGGAGGACTGAACATTTAGAACAAGTGAGCATTTAGACATATTTAAAACAAGGCTTGCAGGGAATTAGATTATATAACAAACCTCTAAAAAGCTGTAAAAAGGAACTTTAAAAATTTCCTTAGAGAAAAGAAGCTTCCCTGTTTTTTACAACTGACCTCATCATTTACAAAATATGAATTACTTTTTAGGGTGCCAAGTTATGTTATTCCTTTTTTATTTTGTTCCTTACAACTTTTGGAGTGTGTTTTTATTTAGATTAAAGATCATCCTATTGGTTTTATAGTAAGGAGTAAAATTAAACATTTGCCCATATATGGTGTATGTGTAACTTTCAAATATTTTGTTATATTTTTCTTATTTGTCTTCAGTTTGTCTTGCTCCATGGAAAATGAATTTTAGGGATCTCCAATGCCTTTACATTCTTATGCTTCTTCATACCAAAGACTGCTTGGAGCAGTGGTCCTCAAACTATGGCCCGCGGGCCACATATTGTATTTGTATCTGTTTTGTTTATTCATTGCAAAATAAGATATATGCAGTGTGCATAAGAATTTGTTCATAAGTTTTGTTTTTACTATAGTCAGACCCTCCAATGGTCTGAGGGACAGTGAACTGGCCCCCTATTTAAAAAGTTTGAGGACCCCTGGCTTGGAGGAAAGTATCTGAAATTGTTAAACAACATTTTATTAAATACATGCTGAATAATTTTTAATACAGGGACAATTTATTCTCTGTATATAAAATCTAGAAGCTATGGGATTATTATAGATTCATGCTTGCTACATCTGCCCTCACTTCAACCTATGACATCACATGGCCACCTGAACATTTCCAGAAGGCAATGGAGGTCCCTGAGCACCACTAGGTTAACCCAGAAATTCCCAACCTCAGAACCCTAGAAACACTGTATCCTGAGGACCACTGAATTACCAGCTTGATTGGTCCAATTCCCAAACACTGTGAATACTGCTTGGAAACTCAATATGTAATAATATGTATAGTCAAGGGACCAAAGTGATAACATAATGGTCTGGAGTATATCCTCTGCATGCATAAGAATACAAACTTAATCCTTGATACTGCAACATCTCCCAGACACTGTTGGTTTGACTCTGATGGTCCCCTGCCCTGGGTCTGAGGAGCCTCACATTTTGCTGGTCTGAGATTGAATCTTCTGATCAGGATTGCTCAACTTCTCTAGGAAGTCATCACTTGCCCTGTAAGCATGACTTAAGAATAAGCCCCTTCACAATTAATCAAAATTTTTGAAAATCAAATGATTTCTCCTTTTAAGCACTTAGATATTAATTGTTAATAGTAGAATTTTATTATGATTTTAATAATAGCTTACAGTGTGCAATGCAATTAATGACATCACACCCATAACCAGAGTTTCCACCAATGTTTCAAGATCCTCTCACAACTTCCAGCATCACTCCCTCAACAAACTTAATTCCGTAAAGTCTATGGCCATAAGCATATTGATATTTCCTAACTATGCATCTTTATATCCAATATATAACAGAGATCAATCTGTACTTGTTTCTCTCCCACCGAGTGATTTCACTCAGTATCATATAACCTTAGAGTTCCATCAATATTGCAGAATTTGTAGAATTTTGTTTTCTTGTAGCTGAGTAGTATTCCATTATATATGATCTATAATCTATATAAATATAATACATGGTTTTATATATATTTATACCACATATGTAGGCATATATATACATATGTTCTTGAGAATTGTGATGCAATGACTATAGAAGGGCAAATATGTTTTGAAATCGTGATTTTGGAGTCTTTGGGGTAGATGCCCAAAGTAAGTTTGCTGAATCATATGCAAATTAATTTTATGTTTATTGATTAAGTCTTCCAGCAGTTTTTCATGGAGACTAAATTATATAACATCCCTAATCAAGAATTGGTGATAATTCCTTAAATTAATATAATTTTAAAGAATCTCTAATCATGAAATTTCAGGTATCAGAAGCATAGGTATTCTCTCTATCCCCCTTAATTATGGCAAATTCACTTGCAAATTTGTATTTATCTTCACTGAGGTAAAATGAAAAGTCATTAAATTTATTCTGTATAAGTAGAGTCAGTAAGATTGGGCTATAATTGTTGAATTTCTATTTTAATCACATGTCCCACATCACTTTAATGTGTGCCTAAATTTAGAAACCACTATCATTTCCCTTAAGATGCTTGGAATACATCAGATTGATTATACTAGCTTTCATTTCTTCAAAGAACTCTCACCTATATATTAGGGAATGAGTTAAGCCCCATACATATTGATTGAAATATGTATGCCTTTGTACTCTTGAATGCTACATGTCACAAAATTTATTTCTGTGAATTTTAGCAATACTCTGTTTTTCCGGCATATAAGACGACCCCCTAATTTTACAGTTACAATATAGGTTTAGGCCTATATTTGCTGTAGAAGACAGAATGTTCCTGTGCTGCAACTGTATCTTCCACAGAGAGCCAATCACAACAAGCAAAGGTCCAAAGGTTATACTGTAATAGACGTCCTCTCTGACTCTGGCCAATCTGAGCAGGCTTTTTACAGTGTAGATTTGGGTCCAGAACACTGTATAATTTGCATGCATAAAAGGCCTAGAGAGTTAGAGAGGTGGTCCAAGCAGCCTGGCAGTGATTGGTGCAGGATCGAGTTGGAAAATTCGTCTTGTGGCAATATTCAGACAATTTTCGTTTAGCGGCATACTGAAACATTTTTCGGGATATACTTGGTGTACGCCACCCCCCCGCTTTTTCGGTTGACTTTTTTTTGTTTTAAAAGTCATCTTGGAGTAAGAAATGGCTGGATGTGGGGGTTTCCAGGCAGAGTGCTGATTGCTCTACCTGCAGAGTCTCCACCCGGCTGTGCTTCTTCTGAGGAAACTGAGCACCGGAAGGGAGCCCTGTCCTACCCTTCTCTGTCTTTCCTGAACTCTGGAAGCTCTCCTCAGAGCCCTGGGAAGCGAACCCCAAAGAAACTACATTTGGAAGCTACCCAGCGAGCCAGGGAGTGAGTAAGAAATGGCTGGATGTGGGGGTTTCCAGGCAGAGTGCTGATTGCTCTACCTGCAGAGTCTCCACCCGGCTGTGCTTCTTCTGAGGAAACTGAGTACCTGAAGGGAGCCCTGTCCTACCCTTCTCTGTCTTTCCTGAACTCTGGAAGCTCTCCTCAGAGCCCTGGGAAGCGAACCCCAAAGAAACTACATTTGGAAGCTACCCAGCGAGCCAGAAACTGAGCACCTGAAGGGAGCCCTGTCCTACCCTTCTCTGTCTTTCCTGAACTCTGGAAGCTCTCCTCAGAGCCCTGGGAAGCGAACCCCAAAGAAACTACATTCGAAAGCTACCCAGCGAGCCAGTGACTCTCCTCAGAGTCCTGGGAAGTGAACCCCAAAAATACAGCATTCTGAAGCTGCCCAGCGAGCAAGTGAAAACTACGCCTGACCAGTGGGGCCCGACTGTGAAAAACTGTGAGTGCTGCCTGTGTGTGTCTCTCTGCTATCCTGTTGCGTGAACCTCCTGAGAGTGGGCTGAAAAGAGGCTCCAGAAGGCACTTAGCTACACTTCGCTACGCAGCCGTGCGCTCTTCCTAAAAAAAGAACACCATCACAAGAAGAAAAAAACCACACTAAGAACTGTGCTGGATCACAGAAGCAAGAATTTCTCTCCAGACTGTCTACTCTGCTGCGTGCTCGGGCGTAAGATTTGATCCTGTGTGAGGCTTCATCCACGGAGGACTCCCCTAACTTGGAGGCAAGTCGGCCCATCCAGAAAGGGCGGAGCCAGAGAAGTGTGTTGCCTGCATCATATAACCAATGAATACCACCACAACACGTAAAAAAAACCCACAATACAAGTGTGACAATGGGGAAACAACGCAGGCCAGCATCAGACATAGAGAATGAAGATGACAATTCTGATGACCAGTTAACGACCAACCAACTAATCAATCTCTCAGATGAGGACTTTAGAGTAGCAATATGGAATATGCTCAAAGAACTCAAAGAAACCATGAATAGAGTAGAACAGAACACTAATAAGAATCAAGAAAATATGAAGACAGAAATCACAAAACTCCAAACTGAAATAACATGTCAACTAACAGGCCTGAAAAAATCAGTAAACGAAATGAATGACAAAATGGATAAGCTCTGGGACAGGGTATCAGAAGCTGAGAATAGACTTGGTGCTGTGGAAGATGAGATACATAACAATTCCATACAACAGGAGAGATTGGACAAAAAACTTAAAACAAATGAACAGACAATGGAAAAATTAGTCAAAGAATGGGAACAGATGAAAATAGAGGTCTATGATAAGATCAACAGAAACAACTTAAGAATCATTGGAGTCCCAGAGACCCAGGAAGAAAATTTCCAGGAAGAATCAACGTTCAAGAACATCATTAAAGAAAAACTCCCAGAGCTAAAGAATATATGTGATCAAATCCTGCATGCTCGAAGAGTACCAACCAAAAGAGACCCAAGAAAAACCACCCCAAGACACATCCTAGTCACAATGACAAATCCCACAGATAGAGACAGAATTCTGAAAACAGCAAGATCAAAAGGGGAAATTACATTCAAGCATGCATCCTTGAGATTTACAGCAGACCTGTCACCAGAAACACTCAATGCCAGAAAGCAGTGGTGGGATATTGTGTAAAGACTGAATGAAATGAATGCTTCACCTAGAATACTGTACCCAGCAAAACTCACTTTCCGGTTTGACGGAAGAATACATGGTTTCACAGACAAAAAACAGCTCAGAAACTTTACAGACTCAAAACCACTCTTAAGAGAAAAACTGAAAGACCTAATTTAAAACAAGACTAACCAAAAGACACACCAAATTTCGATATAAAGATGGCATTAAATCCCAGGACAATTCTTTCTCTCAACGTCAATGGACTAAATGCACCAGTTAAGAGACACAGAGTGGCTAAATGGATCAAAAAACTCAATCCAACCTTCTGCTGCCTACAAGAAACGCACCTGAATAGTCAGAACAAACATAGACTCAAAATAAAAGGCTGGAGAAAAGTTATCCAAGCAAACAACACCCATAAAAAAGCTGGAGTGGCCATACTAATATCAGATAATGCAAAGTTTATACTCAGGAAGGTTGTAAGGGACAAAGATGGACATTTTATATTAATCAAGGGGTATGTAGAGCAGGAAGAAATAACTCTCCTAAACATATATGCACCAAATGAGCGGCCAGAAAAATATTTAAAACAACTGTTGACAAATCTGAAGAACAATATCAATAACAACACAATAATTGTGGGGGACCTCAACACTGCTTTGTCAACACTGGATAGGTCAACCAGACTGAAACCCAACAAGAATATACTAGACCTGAGGAGAGAAATGGAAGAAAGAGGCCTAGTGGATATATATAGGACACTCCATCCCCAGAAACCTGGATACACATTCTTCTCCAATGTACATGGGACATTCTCCAGGATAGACTACATGCTGGCACATAAAACATACCTCCATAATACCAAGAGGATAGAAATTTTGCAGACTACCTTCGCTGACCACAAGGCTCTGAAATTATTTGTGAATTCCAAAGGGACTCATAAGAAAAACTTTAACACCTGGAAGTTAAACAGCCTCATACTCAATAACCAGTGGGTCCGAGATGAAATCAAGAAGGAAATCAAAAGGTTCCTGGAAACAAATGACAATAAAGACACAAACTATCAGAACTTATGGGACACAGCAAAAGCAGTACTGAGAGGAAAATTTATAGCTTTGCAAGCACACATCAGGAAGGAAGAAAGAGCTTACCTGAGTAGCTAAATGACACAGCTAATAGAACTAAAAAGTACTCAACAAAAGGACCCAAAAATAGGAAGACAGAAGGAAATAACAAAGCTGAGAGCAGAAATCAACGAAGTGGAAACCCAAAAAACAATCCGAAAGATCAACGAAAGCAGAAGTTGGTTCTTCAAAAAAATAAACAAGATTGATAGATCACTGGCAAACCTAACAAAGAAGAGAGAGAGAGAAACTTGATAACTCGTATTAGGAATGAAAAAGGAGAGATCACTACTGATATGAAAGAGATTCAAAGGGTAATCAGAAACTACTTTGAAAAACTCTATGCCACTAAAAATGAGAACCTGGAAGAAATGGATAAATTCTTGAACTCTTATAATCTTCCACGGTTGAAGGAAGAGGATGTAGCATATCTAAACACCCCCATCACCATTGATGAAATAAAAATGGTAATCAAAAGTCTGCCCAAAAACAAAAGCCCAGGCCCAGATGGATTCACTAATTAATTCTTTCAAACTTTCCAAGAGGAACTACTACCAATCATGGCAAGATTCTTTCATGAAATTGAACAAACGGAAACACTACCAAACAGCTTTTATGAAGCCAACATCACCCTAATACCTAAACCAGACAGAGATGCTACGAGAAAAGAAAATTACAGACCAATATCGCTAATGAATGCAGATGCAAAGATCCT
The DNA here is from genome assembly GCF_024139225.1 of Suncus etruscus. Classification (NCBI taxonomy): domain Eukaryota; kingdom Metazoa; phylum Chordata; class Mammalia; order Eulipotyphla; family Soricidae; genus Suncus; species Suncus etruscus. The sequence continues at coordinate 17,164,620 of NC_064858.1, forward strand.
CAACAAAATCCTGGCAAATAGGATTCAATACCTCATTAAGAAGATCATCCACTACGATCAAGTAGGTTTCATCCCAGGAATACGAGGATGGTTTAACATCCGTAAGTCTATCAACATAATACACAACATCAACAACAAGAAAAATAAAAACCACATGATTATATCAATAGATGCAGAGAAAGCATTTGACAAGGTCCAACACCCATTCTTGATCAAAACTCTCAGTAAGATGGGAATGGAAGGAACCTTTCTCAATATGGTTAAGGCCATCTACCACAAGCCAGTGGCAAATATTATCCTCAATGGAGAAAAACTAAAAGCCTTCCCTCTAAATTCTGGCACAAGACAAGGCTGTCCTCTCTCACCACTCCTATTCAACATAGCACTGGAAGTACTTGCTATAGCGATTAGGCAAGAAAAAGATTTCAAGGGAATCCAGATAGGAAAGGAAGAAGTCAAGCTCTCACTGTTTGCAGATGACATGATGCTCTACTTAGAAAACCCTAAAGACTCTACCAAAAAGCTTCTAGAAACAATAGACTCATATAGCAAGGTGGCAGGCTACAAAATTAACACACAAAAATCAATGGCCTTTCTATACACCAATAGTAATAAGGAAGAAATGGACATTAAGAAAACAACCCCATTCACAATAGTGCCACACAAACTCAAATATCTTGGAATCAACCTGACTAAAAATGTGAAGGATCTATACAAAGAAAACTATAAAAGTCTGCTCCAAGAAATAAGAGAGGACACGCGGAAATGGAAACACATACCCTGCTCATGGATTGGCAGGATTAACATCATCAAAATGGCAATACTCCCCAAGGCGTTATACAGATTCAACGCTATCCCTCTAAAGATACCTATGACATTCTTCAAAGAAGTGGATCAGGCACTTTTGAAATTTGTTTGGAACAATAAACACCCTACAATAGCTAAAGCAATCATTGGGAAAAAGAATATGGGAGGAATTACTTTCCCCAACTTTAAACTTTACTACAAAGCAATAGTTATCAAAACAGCATGGTATTGGAATAAGGACACCCTCAGATCAGTGGAATAGGCTTGAATACTCAGAAAATGTTCCCCAGACATACAATCACCTAATTTTTGATAAAGGAGCAGGAAATCCTAAATGGAGCAAGGAAAGCCTCTTCAACAAGTGGTGTTGGCACAACTGGCTAGCCACTTGCAAAAAATTGAACTTAGACCCCCAGCTAACATCATGTACGAAGGTAAAATCCAAATGGATTAAAGACCTCGATATCCGACCCCAAACCATAAGATATATAGAACAACACATAGGCAAAACTCTCCAGGACATTGAGACTTCAGGCATCTTCAAGGAGGAAACTGCACTCTCCAAGCAAGTGAAAACAGAGATTAACAGATGGGAATATATTAAGTTGAGAAGCTTCTGCACCTCAAAGGAAATAGTGCCCAGGATACAAGAGCCACCCACTGAGTGGGAGAATCTATTCACCCAATACCCATCAGACAAGGGGCTAATCTCCAAAATATACAAGGCACTGACAGAAATTTACAAGAAAAAACATCTAATCCCATCAAAAAATGGGGAGAAGAAATGAACAGACACTTTGACAAAGAAGAAATACAAATGGCCAAAAGACACATGAAGAAATGCTCCACATCACTAATCATCAGGGAGATGCAAATCAAAACAACAATGAGATACCACCTCACACCACAGAGAATGGCACACATCACAAGAATGAGAACAAACAGTGCTGGCGGGGATGTGGAGAGAAAGGAACCCTTATCCACTGCTGGTGGGAATGCCGTCTAGTTCAACCTTTATGGAAAGCGATATGGAGATTCCTCCAAAAACTGGAAATTGAGCTCCCATACGATCCAGCTATACCACTCCTAGGAATATACCCTAAGAACACAAAAATACAATACAAAAATCCCTTCCTTACACCTATATTCATTGCAGCACTATTTACCATAGCAAGACTCTGGAAACAACCAAGATGCCCTTCAACAGACGAATGGCTAAAGAAACTGTGGTACATATACACAATGGAATATTATGCAGCTGTCAGGAGAGATGAAGTCATAAAATTTTCCTGTACATGGATGTACACAGAATCTATTATGCTGAGTGAAATAAGTCAGAGAGAGAGAGAGAGAAAAACGCTGAATGGTCTCACTCATCTATGGGTTTTAAGAAAAATGAAAGACATGCTTGCAATAATAAATTTCAGACACAAAAGAGAAAAGAGCTGGAAGTTCCAGCTCACCTCAGGAAGCTCACCACAAAGAGTGATGAGTTTAGTTAGAGAAATAACTACATTTTGAACTGTCCTAATATTGAGAATGTATGAGCGAAATGTAGAGCCTGTTTAGAGTACAGGCGGGGGTTGGGTGGGGAGGAGGGAGATTTGGGACATTGGTGATGGGAATGTTGCACTGGTGATGGGTGTTGTTCCTATTATGACTGAAACCCAAACACAATCATGTATGTAATCAAGGTGTTTAAATAAAAAAAATAAAAAAAAGTCATCTTATATGCCGGAAAATATGGCATTTACTCACAGGCAGAAGACTGACTACATGGCAGTTTTGAAAAGAATGATCACTGGAGGATGGACACATCAACTCTAATTCCCTACTGTACTTGTAAGAAATTTGTTAATCATTTCCCAGGTTTTTCTTACTCCAATAAATTTTAGAACATCTAGTTAAGTTTTACCCACTAAAGAGAGACATGCGAGGGATGTGCTGGGAAGCTTGGTAAGTCAAAAAGAGTACTTTGAGAGGTTGGCTACACCTGGCCATAGAGGTATCTTTGGGTATTTCAGTGAGTTGAGATAAAATCTCTGGACTTAATATATCTCTAAATAAGTTGAAATTGATTCATCATAAAGAAAATAAAATAATCAAATATGCAAAAAGAAGCACTAACAACAAGAAATAAATATTGCTCTAGTGCAAGAACCATCATAACTGCAAGATGGCCAAAGATAATTTATATCTGAACTCTGTGGTGAACTTTCGAGAGGACCATTTTATTATGAGAAAATTCAGAGACTTTAATTCTACAAGAAAGTGATTCTAGGCTTGTTCTTCAATTCTGTGTTTTTCCTTGAAATATTTTGATTGCTTGTTTCTGTTTCTTTGCTGACATGCTTCCACTCTGGAGAAGCTCATGTTCTTTCCTGAATATGCACTTCTCTTTTTCTCCTCTCACATCTTTTTTGTTTTGTTTTGCTTTTTGTTTTTGGGTCACACCCAGTGACTCTCTGGGGTTACTCCTGGCTCTATGTGCTCAGAAATCGCTCCTGGCTTGGGGGACAATATGGAACGGCGGGGATTGAACTGAGGTCCATACTGGGTCAGCTGTATGCAAGGCAAATGCCATACCACTATTCTATTGTTCTGGCCCCTCACCTCTCACATCTTTATAATTACATTTTAATAAAATAAAACTATCTTGCTTCGCAAAAAAATGTGATAATAAGGAAAATAGAGTTACAAATGAGTTACAAAGCAGAATTTATTCTTATTTTAATTTCACAAAAACAGTTTAGATAGCCAGTAAATTAATTTTCTAATTTAATCATCAAAATTGTAACTTTAACATATAACTAAGAAAAGTACAACTTTTGTATATAGCTAAGAGAAAAACACAAATAGACTTTTTTATAATAGTTCATCATGAGGTTTCTTTGTGAAAAAAATTTTATCAGTAATTTTTGTGACTTTGTATAAATAACACATCATAAAGTATAAAAATAAAAAGTATAAATTTATCTACTTATTCTTTATGAATATTCAGTGTAGGAAGACATTATACTTTATATTTTAATATTATAAAAATAAATGTACTTATAACAAGACCAAAGCCTCCTCACCTGAATTCATTACTGTTAAGAACCTGTTGTATATTAAGACATCCAAGAAATAAGTAAGTTTAGCTAAAGAGATTATAGTCCAAGAAAGGGGCAGAAAAATGTAATCTAATGACTCTTAATTTTGAGATTATTGGAAATTTAGCACTTTCAGGGAACAGCAAAAGATTGGGTGTAAACTGAAAAAAATAGCATACAAATATATACCATATAGATACAAAATGTATTCACTCCTGTCCTGCCAACTCTTTCAGAGGAAGACAATCCACAAAGATTTTATATTTACATTAAATATAATGTATTTTATACAGACCTCTTTTTGAGATGTAAAAGCCCATATAAGATTGAATAGCATTAGAAAGGTATTTGTCTATTGGCAGCTGCCCTTTCTCTTATGTTGATTGTCCCTGAACAATAAATCATGTAAATGGAGGATAGGTAGAGTTCTCAATCCATGAGGTTGGGTGCCTCCTGACCTCATGATTTTCTCTCTTATGTCTGTCATATTTTCTTAATCCTGTGGAGCCCCTGCTTCAGGCCTATTCACCAAGGGCTGGATTCTGGCAAGTGGTACCCAAACAGGGACCTGAAGCAGTTGGAAATGCTGACATTGACTAAAATTGGTGAAGCTAAAAACTATTGCAGATCCAGAACCAAAGGAAGGGGAATTCCCAGAAAGTGAGCACAGCTCAACAGGTGAGTGTTCTGCTAGTTTGTTAAGCAGGGAAAATGCGAAAGAGTACTTCCAAAGAGCAGGAGTGCATTCAACTCCTAAGATCACTAATGCACAATGCAGGAGTACAAGTTTAAAAGGAAATATTTCAACAACTATTCCAGACAACTAGGCAGCATTGTTTTTCACTTTCCTTATGAGGATCTTTTTTTTTTTTATCTTTATTTAAACACCGTGATTACAAACATGATTATAGTTGTATGATTACAGTCATGTAAAGAGCACCCCCCTTCACCGGTGCAACATTCCCACCACCAATTTCCCAGATCTCCCTCCTCCCCACCCCCCTACACCTGTACTCGAGACAGGCTTTCTACTTCCCTCATTCATTCACATTTTATGATAGTTTTCAGTGTAGTCATCTCTGCAACTGCACTCATCACTCTATGTGATGAGCTGCATGTCCTGAGCTGCACCTATCAGCCCTCATCTCTCTTGTCTCTGAGATATTGTTAAAAATGTCCTTCATTTTTCTTAAAGCCCATAGATGAGTGAAACCATTCTGCGTCTTTCTCTCTCCCTCTGACTTACTTCACTCAGCATAATAGATTCCATGTACATCCATGTATTGGAAAATTTCATGACTTCATCTCTCCTGATGGCTGCATAGTATTCCATTGTGTATATGTACCACAGTTTCTTCAGCCACTCATCTGTTGAAGGGCATCTTGGTTGTTTCCAGAGTCTGGCTATTGTAAATAGCGCTGCAATGAATATAGGAGTAAGGAAGGGTTTTTTGTATTGTATATTTGTGTTTCTTGGGTATATTCCTAGGAGTGGTATAGCTGGATCGTATGGAAGCTCAATTTCCAGTTTGTGAAGGAATCTCCATATCGCTTTCCATAAAGGTTGTACTAGACGGCATTCCCACCAGCAGTGAAAAAGAGTTCCTTTCTCTCCACATCCCCGCCAGCACTGCTTGTTTTCCTTTCTTGTGATGTGTGCCAATCTCAGTGGCGTGAGGTGGTACCTCATAGTAGTTTTGATTTGCATCTCCCTGACGATTAGTGATGTTGAACATCTTTTCATGTGCCTTTTGGCCATTTGCCTTTCTTCTTTTTCAAAGTGTCTGTTCATTTCTTCTCCCCATTTTTTGATGGGGTTAGTTGTTTTTTTCTTGTATAGTTCTGTCAGTACCTTGTAAATTTTGGATATTAGCCCTTATCTGATGTGTATTGGGTGAATAATTTCTCCCACTCAGTGGGTGGCCTTTGTATTCTGGGCACTATTTCCTTTGAGATGCAGAAGCTTTTCAGCTTAATATAGTCCCATCTGTTTATCTCTGCTTCCACTTGCTTGGAAAGTGCTGTCTCCTCCTTAAAGATGCCTTTAGTCTCAATGTCCTGGAGTGTTTCACCTACATGTTGTTCTATATACCTTATAGTTTCAGTTCTGATATCAAGGTCTTTAATCCATTTGGATTTTACCTTTGTATATGGTGTTAGCTGGGGGTCTGAGTTCGCTTTTTTGCAAGTGGTTAACCAGTTGTGCCAACACCACTTGTTGAATAGGCTTTCCCTGCTCCATTTAGGATTTTTTGCTCCTTTATCAAAAACAAGGTGGTTATATGTCTGAGGAACCTTCTCTGAGTACTCAAGCCTATTCCACTGATCTGAGGGTCTGTTTTTATTCCAATACCATGCTGTTTTTATAACTGTTGCTTTGTAATACAACTTAAAATTGGGGAAAGTAATGCCTCCCATATTCCTTTTCCCAAGGAGTGCTTTAGCTATTCGAGGTTGTTTGTTGTTCCAGATGAATTTCAGAAGTATTTGATCCACTTCTTTGAAAAATGTCATGGGTATCTTTAGAGGAATCGCGTTAAATCTGTACAATGCTTTTGGAAGTATTGCCATTTTAATGATGTTGATCCTGCCAATCCATGAGCATGGTATGTGTTTCCATTTCCGCGTGTCCTCTCTTATTTCTTGGAGCAGTGTTTTGTAGTTTTCTTTGTATAGATCCTTCACATCTTTAGTCAGGTTGACTCCAAGATATTTGAGTTTGTGTGGAACTAATGTGAATGGGATTGTTCTCTTAATGTCCATTTCTTCCCTATCATTATTAGTGTATAAAAAGGCCATTGATTTTTGTGTGTTAATTTTGTATCCTGCCACTTTGCTATACAAATCTATTATTTCTAGAAGCTTTTTGGTAGAGTCTTTAGGGTTTTCTAAGTAGAGTATCATGTCATCTGCAAACAGTGAGAGCTTGACTTCTTCCTTTCCTATCTGGATTCCCTTGATATCTTTTTCTTGCCTAATCGCTATAGCAAGTGCTTCCAGTGCTATGTTGAATAGGAGTGGTGAGAGAGGACAGCCTTGTCTTGTACCAGAATTTAGAGGAAAGGATTTTAGTTTTTCTCCATTGAGGATAATATTTGCCACTGGCTTCTGGTAGATGGCTTTGACTATGTTGAGAAAGGTTCCTTTTATTCCTATCTTGCTGAGAGTTTTCATCAAGAATGGGTGTTGAACCTTATCAAATGCTTTTTCTGCATCTATTGATATGACCATGTGATTTTTATTTTTGTTGTTGTTTATGTTGTGTATTATATTGATAGATTTACGGATGTTAAACCATCCTTGCATTCCTGGGATGAAACCTACTTGATCAAAGTGAATGATCTTCTTGATGAGGCACTGGATCCTGTTCGCCAGGATTTTGTTGAGGATCTTTGCATCTGTGTTCATCAGGGATATTGGTCTGTAATTTTCTTTTTTGGCAGCATCTCTATCAGGTTTTGGTATTAAGGTGATGTTGGCTTCATAAAAGCTATTTGGAAGTATTCCTGTTTTTTCGATTTCATAAAAGAGCCTGGCCAGAATTGGTAGTAGTTCCTCTTGAAAGGTTTGAAAGAATTCATTCGTGAATCCATCAGGGCCTGGGCTTTTGTTTTTGGGTAAATTTTTGATTACAGTTTTAATTTCCTCAATAGTGATGGGGGTGTTTAGATATGCTACCTCTTCTTTATTCAACCGTGGAAGGTTATATGAGTTCAGAAATTTATCCATTTCTTCCAGGTTCTCATATTTAGTGGCATAGAGTTTCTCAAAGTATTCTCTGAATACCCTTTGAATCTCTGCAGTATCTGTAGTGATCTCCCCCTTTTCATTTCTAATACGCGTTATCAAGTTTCTCTCTTTCTTTTGCTTTGTGAGTTTTGCCAATGGTCTATCAATCTTGTTTATTTTTTCGAAGAACCAACTTCTGCTTTCGTTGATCTTTCGGATTGTTTTTTGGGTTTCCACTTCGTTGACTTCTGCTCTCAGCTTTGTTATTTCCTTCTGTCTCCCTATTTTTGGGTCCTTTTGTTGAGCACTTTCTAGTTCTATTAGCTGTGTCATTAAGCTACTCAGGTAAGCTCCTTCTTCCTTCCTGATGTGTGCTTGCAAAGCTATAAATTTTCCTCTCAGTACTGCTTTTGCTGTGTCCCATAAGTTCTGATAGTTTGTGTCTTTATTGTCATTTGTTTCCAGGAACCTTTTGATTTCCTCCTTGATTTCATCTCGGACCCACTGGTTATTGAGTATGAGGCTGTTTAACTTCCAGGTGTTAAATTTTTTCTTCTGTGTCCCTTTGCAGTTCACATCTAACTTCAGAGCCTTGTGGTCAGCAAAGGCAGCCTGCAAAATGTCTATCTTTTTTATTTTATGGAGGTATGTTTTATGTGCCAGCACATGATCTATCCTGGAGAATGATCCATGTACATTGGAAAAGAATGTGTATCCAGGTTTCTGAGGATAGAGTGCCCTATATATATCTACTAGGCCTCTTTCATCCATTTCTCTTTGCAGGTCTAGTATATTTTTGTTGGGTTTCCATTTGGTTGACCTATCAAGTGTTGACAAGCCTGTGTTGAGGTCTCCCACAATTATTGTGTTATTATTGATATCCTTCTTCAGATTTGTCAACAATTGTATTAAATACTTTGCTGGACCCTCATTCGGTGCGTATATGTTTAGGAGAGTGATTTCTTCTTGCTGTACAAATCCCTTGATTAGTACATAATATCCATCTTTGTCCCTTACAACTTTTCTGAGTATAAAGTTTGTGTCATCTGATATTAGTATGGCCACCCCCGCTTTTTTAAGGGTGTTGTTTGCTTGAATGATTTTCCTCCAGCCTTTGATTTTGAGTCTATGTTTATTCTGACTATTCAGGTGAGTTTCTTGTAGACAGCAGAAGGTTGGCTTCAGTTTTTTGATCCATTTCGCCACTCTGTGCCTCTTAACTGGTGCATTTAGTCCATTGACATTGAGAGAAATAATTGTCATGGGATTTATTGCCATCTTTGTGTAGAAGTTTGGTGTGTTTTTTGTTCTGTCTTGTTTTTAGAGTAGATCTTTCAGTTTTTCTTTTAAGGCTGGTTTTGAGTCTGCAAAGATTTTGAGTTGTTGTTTATCTGTGAAGCCATATATACATCCGTCAAACCTGAAACTTAGTTTTGCTGGGTGCAATATTCTTGGCGAAGCATTTATTTCATTGAGTTTTGCCACTACGTCCCACCACTGCCTTCTGGCCTTGAGTGTTTCTGGTGACAGGTCTGCTGTAAATTTCAAGGATGCTCCGTGGAATGTAATTTCCCTTTTCGATCTTGCTGCTTACAGTATTCTATCTCTATCGGTGGGTTTCATCATGGTGACTAGGATGTGTCTTGGGGTGTTTCTACTGGGGTCTTTTTTAGCTGGTACACTTCGGGCATGCAGGATTTGGTCACATGTTTTCTTTAGCTCTGGTAGTTTCTCTGTGATGATGTTCTTAACCATTGATTCTTCCTGAAGATTTTCTTCTTGGGTCTCTGGAACTCCAATGATTCTGAAGTTGTTTCTGTTGAGCTTATCAAAGACTTCTATTTTCATCTTCTCATATTCTTTGAGTAAATTTTCCATTGTCTGATCATTTGATTTGAGGCTTTTTTCTAATCTCTTCTGCTGTGTAAAGTTGTTATGCATCTCGTCTTCTAAAGCACTAATTCTATCCTCAGCTGCTGTTAACCTGTTGGAAAACTCATCCATTATGTTCTTCAATTCGTCTATTGAGTTTTTCAGACCTGTTATCTGATCTGATATTTCAGTTTGGAGTTTTCTGATTTCTATCTTCATATTCTCTTGATTTTTATTAGTGCTCTGATTTATACTTTCTTTGATATCTGTTAGCAACCTCCATATTTCGTCTCTAAACTCCATTTCTGAAAGACTGCTTAGGTAGTTGGTCGTTGTTGGGTCATCAGAGTTTCCATCTTCATTCTCTATGGTTGAAGTTGGTCTGCGTAGTCTCCCCATTGTCTCGCTTACGCTGTGGGTTTTTCTACGTGTTGTGGTGGTACTCATTGGCGAGGTGGAGTGCGCGGCCGCGATGCGCAGCGGAGCGGCCGTGCTCCGGCCCCCAAACATTCACCTCAGCCGAGGCAAGCCGTCAGGGGATGCCTGGGGAGGCCCCCAAGTGTCTGCCAAGCAAAGGAAACCAGCACAATCCACAACTCCAACAGAAAACACAGCCTCAGCGAGACACGCCTTGAAGAGATTAATGCTGAATGAGGTCAAAGTTCCCAGGTTGATGCAGGCTGGGGGAGGTCCCAAAATGTCTGCCGGGCCTAGGGGTCCAGCAGTCAGCCTGATCCGCAACTCCGGCCCCCAAACACTCACCTCAGCCGAGGCAAGCCGTCAGGGGATGCCTGGGGAGGCCCCCAAGTGTCTGCCAAGCAAAGGAAACCAGCACAATCCACAACTCCAACAGAAAACACAGCCTCAGCGAGACACGCCTCAGCCGAGGCAAGCCGTCAGGGGATGCCTGGGGAGGCCCCCAAGTGTCTGCCAAGCAAAGGAAACCAGCACAATCCACAACTCCAACAGAAAACACAGCCTCAGCGAGACACGCCTCAGCCGAGGCAAGCCGTCAGGGGATGCCTGGGGAGGCCCCCAAGTGTCTGCCAAGCAAAGGAAACCAGCACAATCCACAACTCCAACAGAAAACACAGCCTCAGCGAGACACGCCTCAGCCGAGGCAAGCCGTCAGGGGATGCCTGGGGAGGCCCCCAAGTGTCTGCCAAGCAAAGGAAGATGAGGATTTTTAGATTTGAAACAATGGAAGAAAGTTATCATGGAATTCAGAAAGGCCCTCATACAAGGGTTAAGTGTATTGATGTGGCCCTTGCCAATTTAAATCTCTCCCTTTAATTTCTTGAACAATCTTTATTCTCACAAAGATCAGAGATTTAAATAAATAAATAATACTTGTTCTGAGTGTGTAATTAAAGAAAAAATACTCAGCTATGCCATTGTCACATGTCAGGACCATTGTGTTCCTGACATCAGAACAACACTGGCCTCAGACATGGTCAACTCAAACCATGTCAATAATTTTATCTGCCCTAGGAGCAATGCACAGGATGAGGCTGAACCTGTAAATTTTTAGCTGTGAAAAGCTAGGTTAAAAATTTGGATCTAGGGGCCAGTGTGGTGGCGCTAGAGATAAGGTGCCTGCCTTGCCTGCGCTAGCCTAAGACAGACCGCGGTTCGATCCCCCAACATCCCACATAGTCCCCTAAGCCAGGAACGACTTCTGAGCGCATAGCCAGGACTAACCCCTGAGTGTCACCGGGTGCGGCCCAAAAAACAAAACAAAACAAAAAAAAATTGGATCTTACAACTCAATATGGCTGAAAAGATATCAATTTATTAGGGCAAGATATGTTACAACAGTGGAGGTGTACATAGACATCTCAGGTGTATCTCTATCAAAGCTTGCTTAAGAAATGAGACTTCTTAAGACAAGATCCTAATGAAAATCTTTAATAGGGGCTACCGTACCTATGAGTCCCAAATCCATATACTTATTTTGGAAATCCACTCAGGCCATCTGAGTTGAAAAATAACCCTTGAATTAGAAAAAATAATTGGTTTAATTAAAGAATCTTGTAAAAGAAACTTTTCCACAATCTTGGAACTTCTTAGTTTCTGTAATATGTAAAAATACAGTTATATAGAAAAAGCTGGCTTGTTTCAGAATGCTGAGTATAGCAATTTAACCTATGGAACTTTACAGCGAAGCCGCACTGGCAATGATTCCTAGAAATTAGAAATTACAGTAGAACTGATAATGTTAACTTCTCACTATCTTAGATTAACATATGGCCTACTAAGCCATATTTTCTGGCTTTATACAACTGCAAAGCTTAGGCTCATTTCCATGTAAAACAGGCTGGGATCAGAGTCCGGGGTGTGTGTTTGGGAAACGTGGGACAAAGTTCCAATCAGCCAACGGGTTATTTTGCCCTGGAAACTGTCCTTTCCTTTATCAGTCCCACATCAGTTTCCTCCCTGACACCCTGGATGGGTCAAAATAACAACTGGAACAAATAGATCGATCAACTATGCATGTGTAGGGATGTGCAGATCTGTGGTGGCCACCTTATGTTTGTAGTCAATTTATATGCCAGCCTGTGTCATGGTGGAATATTAAAGTTGTTAGGGTCTGGAATCGAAGGACAAGACCAAAACAATTGGAGTAAAGCTGAATAAAACTTATAGCAGATCAGAACTGACCAGGTCAGGCTTCTTACAAGTGACTAACCTTGCCCAAAGTCATAAATCAGAATATATAGGGATGGGATATAGGGAGGTTCTAGCTTTTTGATTATCTTTAAAATGATTGGCTATTTTCTAGTGGCATCTCCCTACTACTCCTTTGTGCTCTTTCCAGATAGGCTACCTGGTATGTCCAGGTAGCTTGAGGTGGTGTTAATGAAAATAAACTTGAGGAAACCTAGCATGTGGCTTATACCATGTGGTCCCTTCCTGCTCAGAACCTAAAGGAAGGGTGAGTCAAAGAACAAATGGAATAAACAGAGATCAGTAATACATAAACTAACAACTCTAAAAGTGTAGGTACTCTGCTTTTTTACTGTGACCTTGTTTGACCAAAAGTAAGCTAAAAATTTTTCCAATTTGGGTAATGAATCTATAAAGAATTTTTAATTATTGATCTTAATATCCTATTGGGGAAAATGAAGTGTATTGACACCTAAAATTATTGAGCATCAGAACCTGTGCTCTTTATAAAGAGCTGCAGACTGAATCAAAGACAAAGTGAAACTACTAGCTACAGGATTTTATTTTGCAGGCCCAAACAAATTTAAGTTAGAAATTAAACTGTTAGTAAGTCAGAGGGAGAGAGAGAGATGCAAAATAGTCTCACTCATCTATGGGTTTTTAGAAAATAAAAGTCATCTTTGCAACAATCCTCAGAGACAATGAGAGGAGGGCTGAAACTTCCAGCTCACTTCATGAAGCTCACCACAAAGAGTGGTGAGTGCAGTTATAGAAATATCTACACTGAGAACTACCATAATCGTGTGAATGAATGAGGGAACTGGAAAGCCTGTCTAGAGTACAGGTGGGGGTGGAGTGGGATGGAGGGAGATTTGGGACATTGCTGGTGGGAATGTTTCACTGGTGAAGGGAGGTGTTCTTTACATGACTAAAACCTAATCACAATCATATTTGTAATCAAGATGTTTAAATAAATAAAAATACTAAAATAAATAAATAAATAAATGAAAAAAAGAAAATTAAACTGTTGTACAAAAATAGGTATAACTTTAGAAGCACTGGGAATCTCTATATAAAATTAAGATTAAATTGAAAGGTTTTGAGTTTAAAGTCTGGCATCTTAAATTTTTTTTCACTTATCTAAAAATTTGTTAAGAACTGAACTATGTTTAACTGTAGACATTGCTTATGCATAAAATTATTAAAATATTTGGCCTCAAAATATTTAGAAACTGGTACTAATCTAATAAACCATGATGCTAAATATCTACAAATATTTGGTATCTAAAGATTTTAACAATTTAGATTTAATAATCCTAGGTGGACTGGATCAAAAGACCTTCCAGATAAACTAAGTTACCTTTTTAGTAAAAGATCAAAGAAAGACAAATAAAGCCCTAAGAAAGATCAAAGAAATTTACTTGAAGGACTTCTTATCTTGTGCTAATGAACCTCCCTTGACACAGATTTAAAATAAAATTGGGGTAGAGGGAAAGAAAATGGTCAATTTCCATTTATTTTCAAAACTAAAGATTGGCTGTAAATTGAAAAAAAATAGCATCTTTTTTTTTTTCAAATTTCTCGAGCAATCAAGTTATATGATATATAATAGGAGATTGGGTTAAATATATGAAATGTGATTATGTAAAGGCTGCAGAAGTGAATTTCCAGTAAGGCACATAATGAGTGCAGATGTTTTAAATATTGTCTTAAAATAAAATGCACTCATGTTGAAAAAAAATAGTTAAGTACAAAATGAATTTAAATGAATGTACAGAATGTTTCACATTAGGTTTTAAGGAAGAAACCACAGTCAAATAAATCCTTTATAGGATATCTTTAAATTGTATTGTATCTGCAGAATTGTCTTAATACGCATGTTTTTAAAAAAATTCGTTTTGGGGCTGGAGTGATAACACAGTGATAAGGTGTTTGCCTTACATGCGGCCAAACCAGGATGAACTCCGGTACGAACCAGGGCATCCCATGAGGTCCTCTAGCCTGCCAGGGACAATTTCTGAGCGCAGAGCCTGGAGTAACCCCTGAGTGCTGCCAGGCGTGACCCCAAAACCAAAAAAAAAATTAATAAAATTAAAAAGTATGTCTTAAGCTACTTAGATATTGTAGAATATAGACTTGTTATGGAACTAAAAATATGTAGCACTTTTATAAAAAAAATTGGTCAGTAAAATAATTACAGAAAATGAAGGTTGTCTATATGAAACTAAAAGAATCAAGCATGACATTGTTGTTTCAAGTGTATGCTTAACTGAGGGGGATGATAAAAACACTTGAAATGGCATTCAAAGATTATTAGGAGATAATTATTAGTGGATAAATATTATATAATTAATAGGCTGCTAAATTAGAATTTGAATGGGTACAGGCTAGAATTCATGAAGCTCAATTAGAATGTGTGTCTCCAGATAAGGAAAGAAGTATGTTAGCTTGGAAATAAGTCTGCTAGTTTTTCCATCTAAACAGTCTCCCACAGGAATTTTAAATCAACAGGAAAGAATAGTGGAATGGATATAATTTCCCTATTGCAACAAAACAGAGTGGAGAGTTTTTTGGATAAATAGGGACAATATATTTAAAACAGCATCATTTACACCAATTAATTGTTTGAGATCCAAACAAAATAATGGTTTCATTTACTAATAAACAGGAGAGTAAAGCGCTTCAAATAAATTTCAAATGACAATTGAGACTTTTTGACTTCAGAGGGCAAATTGACAATCATTATTCTTCTTTAAAACTTACAATTTTTAAAAACGACTAATTGGATTTTACTAGCTGTATCATCCCAACCTTTAATCAATACACTTTACTAATGGAAATTTAGGCTATTGTGAATGTGGCAGACACCTTTCCTATGCTCAGAGACTGGATATAGAAGCAGTGGCTCAGCTGTTGAATGATATGATGAGTGAGTTCAATATTGTTTCTGATAGCTAATATGTACTCAGGATAGTACAAGATGTAGAAACTATTCATCTTCAGGTACCCATGGAGTAAATAGAACTCTTCTTACAGCTATGAAAGCATTTGAGAAATCATCAAGCTAAATGCTTTATTATGTATTATAAGCTCATTTTTAAATAATTTAAAGGGATTTAAATTTAAAAGAATTTAAGAATTTTTAAAGGTAATGTCATAAGACTGGTTATTAATTAATTATCAGTGTTCAAAAGTAATAATAGTGGCATCAACTAAATCAGAGAAATAATAAAAGTCTTTGTCATTGACTTAACAACTACTAAGGCACAAGCAAGAGAAATTGTTGTCCTTTGGCCAACTTGTACTCTTATTGTTTGTTCTCCAATTGTCTTTGGGGTTAAGCCCCAAGGCAAAAAATTAACTAAATGGATGTGACCCATATTTTCTCTTTCATCAGTATGAATTTCTACTTACATGTTGCTATAGATTTTTATTCAGAATTTTTATGGGCCCAATCTTTATTTGCAGAACAAGCAAAACAAGTCATTGAGTTTCTGTATTCCTGTTTTGTAGTTACAGGTGTCCCTAAAACTATTAAGACAGAGTTTGTGTCTCAAAACTTAAAACATTTCAACAATAACTTACTGTTGAAGTAGAATAATATTAGAATATTATAATATAAATAGTCTATTGTTGAAATAAAATAATGATCTATACTTAACTGGCATCTTTTATATTTCACAGAATCAAGCTCTAGTAGAAAAAGCCAATGCTACACTTAGAGTGCAATTACAAAAAAAAGGGGGGGGGGGAGAATAAGAGTTCCCTATGTAATAACTACCTAGAGCCTTATTAACTCTATTTTTGTTGTTGTTCAAGGACAAAAAAATTTCAGCAGCAGAAAAGCACTGACAAAAAAGGAAATAAAAAAAAGGTGGGTGAAATTTAGGGGAGAGGGTATGCTTGTATTTTTACAGGAAAAGATGCTGAACCTGATTTGTAAGAGCCATGAAAGTGTTGGAAAAGAATCATCTGGTATTATGCTCACCATGTGATAACTGCAAAAATTTTCCTAGAGTTGGGAAAATTCCTAGACTTGATCAAAATTAATACTAGTAAAACATCAACCACTATGTTTCTAGCTGTGATTGTCATCTTGAAAGTATTATTAAGTTATGCAGGTGAGTTCATGCAGGTAATGGAATAAAACCCTTTGACCATCATTAATAAAATGAAACTTTGAATGCCCAATCCAAAGAACCCCAAAGGCCCAGAAAATCATCTCGAAATTGAATGTACCTCAAAGTATTTACACATTTGGATTTTTCATCAGTAAAGCCAAAGGAGAGTATTATTTCAACTTTTGCAGGTCAGATTAGGCCTCAACTCTTCTAATGCTTCAAAGGGAAATTAAGCATAACAGCCATTACCTAATATCTCCATAATTTGCCTAATGGATTCACAAATACCTTCTGGCCAGATATGATGACTTGTGAATTTAATCCTGTTGAAGAAATTTAATACTGTTTATTTCACTAAAAGAATAAACACATTTTATGTAAACATGCATAAAAATCTTGTGTTATCTAGATAAGAAAGGTGATAGTTGATAGAAAGAAAGGAACTTTAGTCTGTAAGTTTTTCTTGCATAAAACTATTGATTCTTTTTATTTACTTAAGGTCCAAGAACTTTTATTGATGCCAGTTAAACTTCCCAGGGCAAGGCAGTATTCCTCCTTGATGTATATCATCGAAAGCTTGTTAGACAAGATACTGAAAAGATCCCAAAGTTTTATATCAATTTTTTTTTGGAAATAAAGAAGCTAATAGCATTAACTGCTGCTGCTGCTCTTGAAAAAAAAAAACTGCCCTTCACTAGGCCTTCAACTATTACCAAAAAAATGCTAGATTATTATGATACCATCAACAACAATTTGATGCTAAAATTATTACTCAAATAGCAAATTTACAGCAAACAATTGTTTTGTTAGGAGATGAGATAAAACCTTATTTAGAAACCCAAACTCATCTAAAATGTGAATGGAACTTTACTCAGTTTTGTGTAGCTCCTAAAATATGTAATGAAACACAGCATTCTTTGAAGCTAGTTTAAAAAAAAAAACATGTGCTTAGGGACAGAGAAGTGGCACTAGAGGTAAGGCATCTGCCTTGCAAGTGCTAGCCTAGGACAGACCATGGTTTAATCCCAGCATCCCATATGGTCCCCCCAAGCCAGGGGTTATTTCTGAGAACATAGCCAGGAGTAACCCCTGAGCGTCAAATAGGTGTGACCCAAAAAATCCAAAACAAACAAACAAACAAACAAACAAAAACCCATTTGCTTAATCAAGAATAGACACAAGAGAGAGTTTTTTACAGCAAGAAATATTTGATACATTTTCTCATAAATTAAAAGTTCTTTCTGGCAATGAAAGAACTAGAAGCATAACAAGCATAACAGATGGTATTGCTGGCCTTAATTCTCTAAAATATTTTCCATTCATGATAATTTTAGTAGTTTTTCTTTTAATATTAATCATTCTATCTTCACTGTTATATGTAGTCTAGAAGAGCATAAACCATATCTAATATACTATCACCCTGGTCTTAACCTTGCATTGCTGTTTTATATCACATTGATTGGCTTGTTAAACCATCCTTGAACCACTGAGATGGTCATGGTGTATACTAATTTTGATATATTGGATACTATTTGTTAACATTTTGTTGAGAATATTTACATCTCTGTTCATTAGGGTTAGTAAACTGTAGTTTTACTTTTTGTAAATTATCTGTGTGATTTTTGTATCTGGGTGATATTTACCTCATATAACATAAAAAGTTTTATTTTCCTTCAACTTTCTGAAAGAGCCTGAAGTAGACTGGACCTCGAGTATGTTTTATTATTTATTATTTTTTATTTTTTCTCAACCTCATTAAAAGGCATTGCCAGCAAGGTAACAGATGCTGAGAACAATATAGGTGAACTCAAAGATGAGGTGCATAATACCTCGAGACATAGAAGATGGGAAAGTGTCTTAAATTAAATGAACAGCTGACAACATAAATTTAAGATACATCAAGAGGAACAGTATAAGAATTATTGACATCCCAGGAGTCCTAGTAACCAATCCCTATGAAGAATCAATGGTCAACTAAATGATTGCTGAGAAGTTCCAAAATTGGGGAGTATGTATACTTACATCCTGGATACTTGAAGAAAAGACCTAGAAGAACTCCAAATAAAAACACTCCAAGATACATCCTAGTCAGAATTATTAAAACTATGAATAAATATACATTACTGAAAGCAACAAGATCAAAGAAGGAAATCACATTCGAAGAGCATCCTTAAGAGTTACAGCTGAGGGAGCCGGAGATAGCATGGAGGTAAGGCGTTTGCCTTTCATGCAGTAGGTCGGTGGTTCGAATCCTAACATCCCATATGGTCTCCCCGAGCCTACCAGGAGTGATTTCTGAGCATAGAGCCAGGAGGAACCTCTGAGCGCTGCAGGGTGTTACCCAAAAACCAAAAACCAAAAAAAAAAAAAAAATGAGAGTTACAGCTGAGAAGCCGGAGCATGCGCTGACTTAGGACAGACTGCTGTTCGATCCCCCCAGCATTCCATAAGGTCCCCCCAAGCCAGGGGTGATTTCTGAGCGCATAGTCAGGAGTCACCCCTGAGCGTCACTAAAAAAAAAAAATTGTCACAGCTGAATTATCACAGGCAACCCTACAAACTCAAAGGGAGTAGTGAAATACAGTAAAAATATAGTAAAAACAAACAAGAAAATGAATACATTACAAAGTATTTATTACCCAGATAGACAGGCTCAAAAATTTTACAAGACAGACAGATTCACTTTTTAAAAATCAAGGGATATATACAGCAGTAAGAAATCACACTCTTAAACCTATATACATCCAATGAGGGACCAGAAGTATACTTAAAATGTCTGCTAATAGTCTTGATGCAAAACAACAATAGCAACACAATTTTAGTTGGAGATGGTAGTACTGCTCTGTCAACCAGGCTAAAACTTAATAAGGAATATAAATGTCTTTAAGGAATAGATGGAAGAGAGGGGCTTAGCAGCTATATATAGGGCTTTGCATCCCCCAAAAGTCAAATACACTTTCTTATCCAGTGTACATAAAACATGCTCCAAGATCAACCACATACTGGGCCACAAAGCATA
Source organism: Suncus etruscus (assembly GCF_024139225.1). Classification (NCBI taxonomy): domain Eukaryota; kingdom Metazoa; phylum Chordata; class Mammalia; order Eulipotyphla; family Soricidae; genus Suncus; species Suncus etruscus. The sequence goes on from NC_064858.1 coordinate 17,183,927, forward strand.
CCTCCATAAGATCAAGAGGATAGAAATTTATGAACTATCTTCTCAGACCATAATGCACTGAAAATAGAGTGAGGTATAAAGAGAAACATATAAATAACTTTAACACCTGTAAATCAAACTGCTCACTACTGAAAAACCAGTGAGTCAAGAGGAAATCAAAGGATTTCTGGAAACAAATGAAAATGAGGACACAAGCTGTCCGATTTTGTGGAGCACAAAAAATATGTTATTAACGGGGAAATATGTAGCTTTGCAAACATTCACTAGGAAGAAAGGACCTACTTAAAATATTCAATGGCACAGCTTAAGAAATTGAAATATGGCCAACAAAATGAGTTAAAAAAGGGAAGAGATAGATAGATAGATAGATGATAGATAGATAGATGATAAATGATAGATAGATAGATAGATAGATAGATAGATAGATAGATAGATAGATAGATAGATAGATAGATAGATAGATGATAGACAGATAGATAGGTAGATAGATAGATAGGTAGGTAGATAGATGAGAGAGAGAGAGAGAGAGAGAGAGAGAGAGAGAATTCTGCCATATAGGCAGGTATGAGGGATTCTATTGGGAAGGACAGGAAGTAAGCTGGATCAATGAAATAGAAATGAAAATACAAAGACAGATCCTCAGTTATATATTTAGTTAATCTTTCATAAAGGAGACACCAATCTGACCAAATTCCAGATATGCCAGTATTTGGGCTGATATCATACCTCCTTCTCATACTTCCAGAAGACCTTGCAGTCATAAACATACCCCACACAAGTCCCACCATCAGTAAGAGTGCTTTGAATTCCTGAACCCTGTGGCCACATTTGTGGCTGTGTGACAAGTTCTTTTTTTTTTAATACTGTCATCCCCCTCAATTTACATTCCAATGTGTAGCTGAAGTCACTTAATGTTCAGAAGCAAATAAAGTAACAGGATAGTAAGTTTGCTAAACCTTCTGACAATGACTTCATGACCTCATTAGAGATAAAATAATTTTAGAAATTTACTTATATCTCTAATTTTCCTTTTCCTTCTCTCTCTTCACTTCTGTTCTCTTCTTTCTCTTCTCTTATTTTCTTCTCTTCTCAACTGTTTTTTATTCTTTTGAAAATATTTTTACTCTAATTTATCTGGAAATAAATGTATCAAGAGCAACTATAAAAAAAGAAAAAAAGATCAACTATGCCAATTAAATGATGCATGCTCTTTAAATAAAATAAATTTTCAAAAGCAAGAGCTCTCCTATAAATGGTACAACAAAAGGGAACAACAAATGATCATTGGGAGTAAAAATTTTGTCCGCAGAAATAAACTTATATGGTGAAGTGGGATTCCTGGAATATCGATGTAGAGAAGCAAGATCTTTGACAGTTGGTGTTGTGTGAGAATAATTAAAAGAATGTCTAAGATTGTTGTAAATCCTGATACTCAAAACTGTAAAAAAAAATGTTTTCAGGGCTGGAGAGATAGTGCAGTGGATAGGGCGTTTGCCTTGCACATGGCCAATCCAGGTGCGACCTTGGTTCTATTCCCGGCATCTCATATGGTCCCCCGAGCCAGGAGCAATTTCTGAGTGCATAGCCAGGAGTAAACCCTGAGTGTCACAGGATGTGGCCCAAAAAGCAAAAGAAAAAGAGAAAAAAATGTTTTTAGTTTCCAGATTATTATACAAGTATTGGCCATAGGTCGTTCCAATAGGTTCTCCATCCCATACCCAGAGGAATATGTTTTTAAAAATGCAAATTTAATAACGATGTGAATTGAAGCTATACCCCAATAGTTTTAGACTATGATTTAAAAAGAGAGATTGGATCACACTGGATAATTCTCAGAAGCTATTTTGTGCTCAGGAGAAATCCCTGGAGCTACCTGGAAGATTGTGGGATTAGGATCTTCCGTATGTAAGAAAATTGCTTTAACATCTCTCTTTCTCTGACCCATACACTATGATACTTAGATTGGGGGTCAAGGTTAGAGATATACCTTGAAATATCAGGTTTCATTCCTGAAATTGTGCTCAGTAATCATTCTGATGGTGATTTGAGGGACCATATGTAGTGCCAGGAAGTCAAACCTTAAAAAAATAAGTACATTATTATATACTCTCTCCCAGATACTCAAGAGTGATTTTTTTTTGTATTTGTTTTTGTTTTTGTTTTTTGGTCACACCTGGCAGCGCTCAGGGGTTACTCCTGGCTCTATGCTCAGAAATCATTCCTGGCAGGCTTAGGAACCATATGGGATGCCGGGATTCAAACCACTGTCCTTTTGCGTGCAAGGCAAACACCTCACCTCCATGCTATCTCTCCGGCCCCTCAAGAGTGATTTTTAAGAGAAAATTATTTATACACAAACTTTGTCTCAGTGTACTTCTTAAACGTTGTGATACCCTAAAACATTGCCCCCAAGGGTTTATGTTTTTATTTTAATTTTTAACATTGCTTTAAAATATTATGAAATCTGAAGAATATAACCTTACTTCTCTTTTTTGTATATACCAAATTTATAGTGCCATCTCACCACCAAAAGAACTTTCAAATCATTTATTTCATCACCCACTCCTTTTTCTCTGGAAACCACTAATTTTTTTCTTCCGCTAAGTCTAGGAGTTTATTTCGTTGGGTTAGCTTTTTTGCCAGTTCTTTTGCATTTCTTAATCATATTGTAAATAAGTGAAAATTTCTAGTTATTGTACCTCAGTTCACTACTTATTGAACTTACCTTAATCACTTCAACATTGATCTATTTTGTTTCAAAAGTATTACTTTATTTTTTGTTGTAGAGTAGTATCCATAGTTTTTTAATTCAGTCATCAGTTGATATACAATTAGGATGATTCCATGTTTGGGCTATTACGAAAAATGTTACTATGAACATAGGGATAAAAATGCCTTTTGAAATAGTTTTTATAGCCTTCAGACGTATGCTCAAAAAAAGTGAGTGGGATGTGGAAAATGCAGAGGAAGTACTTCTATTCTTTCAAGAAATGTGTCTAGAAATTTCATACTAGAAATTAAATAGAGTATTTTTAAAGGATCATTTGATTTAGATACATTTTTTTAAATATCTGGGTTTTTTTTTTTCAGAAAAGAAAGGGAAATTTCCATCTGAGAAAGAAAATTAATGGAAATGGAGACTTTCAGTATACTTGAAGATAGAATTGATTTTGAATGATGAAAAGGTGTAGGTCAAATCTGCATTCATTCACTTGTGTACCTCTTAGAGCATTCCCCAAATAAAAGACCAATCTCGGTATCCCTTAATTCTGTATGACCTAGACCCTTTCATTTGGTCTGTTTTGCATTTATATTTTTAACCTCATATGCATTCTCCTGACCTTTGCTTTACTTTGTATTGTATTTCACTGGCGCACACTCACCCTCATGGTCTGATGACAGATTTAGCTTCTTTGGCGCCAGGTCACTGTTCCCTTTGGTCATGTCACTGCCCTCATCTTCAGCTGTTGCAACTTTTGGCCACTCTGATTAACTATTCTCCAAGACTGCCATGACTTGTCCATCTGAAAGATGAGTATTGCTTACAGGAGCTCACAATGGTAAGATAGAATGTGGGGCACTGGGTTGGCAGCAGAGGGTGGTTAGTTTCTGAGGCTCAGATGAGGAAATGAGGAAGAAGGAATAGAAAGAGATTTACATAAGAGAGCAACTTCAACATTAAATATAATTTGTACTATTTTTATAATGATGATGTATTATATTTAAAACATACATTTAAAGAAACAAATAATTATAAATGATGGGAAGTAAAAAAGTTAATTTATGAAGCAGATCTCTTAAAGCCTTTTTGACCATGTGTGATCACAGATGACAATGCGGATAGACTCCATCTTGGTATATCAGATGCAGGAGACAATTCATCCTAGATTTAATGGAACTTTCTATTTAGTAAGAAGCATATGCAAATATTATTAAACACATACTGTTTATGTCATTTCCAAAGCTGGATCTCTGGTAGTTTGACTCAAGGACTTGTATTTTCACAAAATGATAAGCGGCAGGTGATTTTCTCAGAAAAAAAGTGTGGAGCTGAGTAGAGTAGAGCTGAGCAGAGGAATTGAAATGAATGATAGGAAGAAGAAGATGGATAAACAGAGCAAGAATATGTAACCAAGAAAAAGCTGTGCATATCTTTTGACTGAATGTTTTTGTATTCAAGATCCAGAACTAGATTTCAAGCTGGCCATGTGTGTTATATATAGCCTTGGGGACCAGAGAGATCTTAGAGTGGTGAGAACACTTGTGCTCAGTTAACAAGGGTTCAATCTCAGAAGCCACATATGGTTTCCTGAATACCACCAGGACTGATTTCTGAGTATAGAACCAGAAATGAGGTCACTGGGTACCACCCAAATCCAAAACAAAACAAGAAAAGAGAATTCATTTTCTTTTAATATCTGTTAATTTTTATGACAATACCAATAACAATTTTTATATTGAAGAAGTAAGTTTAATTCATAGCTAAACGGTTTTCCCAACATTTGAGGTGCTGGCTTTTGTATCCTCTGTCAACTGCCACCCAACGACAGATAACCAGAGGACCATCTTCGTGGAGCAGACCCCTTTTATGGCTGTTATAAGGGTGTATTCTCAGAAAAGGGCATTGACCTGCTCATAAAATGGAGTGAATCTCATGCTAACTTAGTATTAATAGGGTTTAGGCAATGACTTGATGAGTTTTATATAAAAAAAATAATACAGATTAGGCAACTTTAAGAAATATATCACAGACAGCACAGTATTTAAGATAACAAGAAAACAACAGACATAGCTTAAATTTTAGTTTCTTTCTTTAGCATGCTATTGAGATTTCTGTAAAAGAAGTTGTTAGTTTCTATTTTTGCTGTCCTTTTGGACAAAGATATTAACTGTTCAGATAAAAAATTTTTACTTACCATTTAGTTTTGCATTTTCTTAAGAAAATTTTATATCCTTAATGGGTTTCACAGCAGTATTTTGATTTCCTCTTTCTCAGTCTGATTGCTAGATGATATAGCTGGAGCTGATTTTATCCCTGAGAATTAAACTCAACTAGAAATTTCGCTGTTTTATAGGACTGGGAGTGCATAAAATAACTTTAGAAGGTCTCTTCCAGTTAAGCTCACTTTTGTTTTTTCCTTTCTAATATTGTTTTCTTTCTTTCAGTTCATTTCTTTCTTTGTATCAAGGCATGATAAGTTCAAAATAAACTTATTTTATTATGAATGATAGTATTAAACAAATTCAAACTTCATATCTCTACATGTATAATGTTCATTGCAAAAATGGGGAGGCAAATTATAAAGAAGAGTGGCCAATAAAACTAGTAAATATGTTAATGAATATTTTTTTTAGTTTTTTTATTTTTATTTAAACACCTTGATTACATACATGATTGTGTTTGGGTTTCAGTCATGTAAAGAACACCACCCATCACCAGTGCAACATTCCCATCACCAATGTCCCAAGTCTCCCTCCTCCCCATCCGACCCCCGCCTGTACTCTAAACAGGCTCTCCATTTCCCTCATACATTCTCATTATTAGGACAGTTCAAATGTAGTTATTTCTCTAACTAAACTCATCACTCTTTGTGGTGAGCTTCCTGTGGTGAGCTGGAACTTCCAGCTCTTTTCTCTTTTGTGTCTGAAAATTATTATTGCAAGAATGTCTTTCATTTTTCTTAAAACCCATAGATGAGTGAGACCATTCTGCGTTTTTCTCTCTCTCTCTGACTTATTTCACTCAGCATAATAGATTCCGTGTACATCCATGTATAGGAAATTTTCATGACTTCATCTCTCCTGACAGCTGCATAATATTCCATTGTGTATATGTACCACAGTTTCTTTAGCCATTCGTCTGTTGAAAGGCATCTGGGTTGTTTCCAGAGTCTTGCTATGGTAAATAGTGCTGCAATGAATATAGGTGTAAGGAAGGGGTTTTTGTATTGTATTTTTGTGTTCCTAGGGTATATTCCTAGGAGTGGTTTAGCTGGATCATATGGGAGCTCGATTTCAAGTTTTTGGAGGAATCTCCATATCGCTTTCCATAAAGGTTGAACTAGACGGCATTCCCACCAGCAGTGGATAAGAGTTCCTTTCTCTCCACATCCCTGCCAACACTGTTTATTCTCATTCTTTGTGATGCGTGCCATTCTCCGTGGTGTGAGGTGGTATCTCATCGTTGTTTTGATTTGCATCTCCCTGATGATTAGTGATGTGGAGCACTTTTTCATCAGGCGGGGAAAATCCACGAAGTTAATGAATATTTTTAAGGGTTTGTTGTTAGGGGTGTCAGGATATATTGATCAACTCTATATTGAGATTAGTAAATAAACCACATAAATAGCAAATTGTGTAATGTTAAAAATTTCATTTTGGAGTATGTGGAGATAGCTTAAGTGGTGGAAAACATGCCAAGCTTTTTTTCTGAGTGTAGACTCTCAGCACTATTTTTTAAAATTTATTTAGTCACAGTGAAATTACCAAGTCCACTTCCCTCCACCAATGCCACACACACACACTCACCAGTCTACTTCTCCAAGAGGTGCTATTTTTATTTTCTTTTTCAGGTTATGCACTGAACTATTTCTGACAGGGTTTCCTAGATAATGCTTTACTATTTTATACATTTACTTCTCCTCCTGATTGAGAGCTTCCTCCACCAATTGTTGCTTCCTATCTGTCCTAGCCTCAGCTCCCTCTGGTGGCATGTTCCCTACTGAGTAGGAACTCTCATGTTTTTTATTTCCACTGTTTTGAAGACCCTCAGCATGATAGCCTTAATGTGATCCCCAAACAGCCAGGTGTGGCCCTGATGAGTGAGGTTTCTATAAAATCTGCCACTGCCGTTTTTGAATTGTCCTTTGAAGAAACTAGCTAATATGAGGCCTGGTTATCTAGAGCTAAGAACCAAACCTTGGATATTAGTAACTATTTTTACAACTTGCAGGTAATGGAATGTGAAACAGACTGCAGACAGACAGACAGACAGATTTACTAAGAAGAAAAAAAGCAATTCTTGGCTACGGGTGTCCTTGGAAGCTGAGAAATAGAACTAAAAGCTTTCGAGGTTGAAACACAGTAGGCTTTTTTTTTTGTGTGTGTATATATATGTATATGTATATATATATGTATATGTATATATAGGTATATATACCTTTTGTTCTGTTCAGTTCAAATACATTATAATAATATCCATTTTTTGCCAATTTCAGATGAATGAAGAAAATGTGATTTGTTATTGTAACAATAAAGGATATTGCAACTCATAAAAACAACGTAAGTAACAGAAGACAATTATTAACAATATCTTATCCTTAGAGAATATATAGGTGAGCTTGGACTTCTGATTTGTGCTGGAATAATTACAATTGTTGTATGATTATTTGGCTCAGACCAGAGAGGGTTAACAAAATAGGGTATGGTAAGCTGCTTGTCTTGCATGTGATAGATTCCGGTTTGATTCCTTACAAAACACATGTTCCCCTAAGATTGTTCACCAGAACCAGAAAACTCTGAAAGCCCACTCATTTTGAAAAATCTGCTTTGAAGCCTCCATGCACTGCCTATGTTTCTCCAATGTAAGTGTTTGTTTCCTTATTACTTGAAGAAATAAACTGAAGTGTCATGAACCCAACTCTGCTACATAATAACTTCTCTGTCAAAGGACAAAAGCCCACAGTCATGGAGATTTTACCACTCAAAGTACTTTTTTTTACATGTTTTGATGAACTAGAAAATCCTCCATGATTTCATTTTTAGAGTACAATGGCTTTGTTTGTCTTCCTAATGTTGCATAAATTCCCAAATTATTTATATATACATATATGCATTGGGTGAATATTTCTCACTACATCAAAACTAATGATGAGAGGGCTCCAGAATATATTTCTTTTTTTATCTTTATTTAAACACCGTGATTACAAACATGATTATAGTTGTATGATTACAGTCATGTAAAGAACACCCCCCTTCACCGGTGCAACATTCCCACCACCAATTTCCCAGATCTCCCTCCTCCCCACCCCCCCTACACCTGTACTCGAGACAGGCTTTCTACTTCCCTCATTCATTCACATTGTTATGATAGTTTTCAGTGTAGTCATCTCTCCAACTGCACTCATCACTCTATGTGATGAGCTTCATGTCCTGAGCTGCAGCTACCAGCCCTCATCTCTCTTGTCTCTGAGATACTGTTAAAAATGTCCTTCATTTTTCTTAAAGCCCATAGATGAGTGAAACCATTCTGCATCTTTCTCTCTCCCTCTGACTTACTTCACTCAGCATAATAGATTCCATGTACATCTATGTATAGGAAAATTTCATGACTTCATCTCTCCTGATGGCTGCATAGTATTCCAACCAGAATATATTTCAAAGTAAAAATAGAATCCCAACATTTCTATACTTAATTATTCAACGAATTCCCTTAATTTGTCATATAATGTTAAAAATTTAACTAAGAAAGCACTGTATAATTTGGTTACTATCTTTTTTTTTAATTCTTAGTAAAATGATCTAAAACTTTTGGGATCACTCTAAGCAACTCCCACCTGGCAAATAGTTTTATATTTCAAATCAGAATACTCCCATCTCTCTATTCTAACACAGAGTCCATACCAAATATCTTTCACGATTTTGCATAAGTTCTTGATTCGTTTACATGCCTTTTTTATTTTTTATAGAAAATGATTATACATCCTTCATTTCAAAATATTATTAAATCATAATTCAACAGCAATCCAATAAACTTGACTTTCTCTGCTTCAGTGACATGCTCCTTCTTTCTTCAAGGCAACTTCCTAAAACACCTCCACTCAGCATCAGAGAGGACCGTATTTTCAGGCGAATAAGATGACCCAGAGTATAAGACGAATCCCTAATTTTACAGTTAAAACATAAGTTTAGGCCTATATTTGCTGTAGAAGACAGATTGTTCCTGTGCTGCAACTGTATGTACCACAGTGAGCCAATCACAACAAGCAAAGGTTCAAAGGTTCTACTGTAATAGACTTCCTCTCCGACTCTGGCCAATCTGAGCAGGCTTTTGACAGTGTAGATTCGGTACAGAACATTGTCTAATTTGCATGCATCAAAAGCCTGCTTTGATTGGCTGAGTCAGAGAGGCGGTCCGAGCAGCCTTGCAGTGATTGGTGCAGGATCGAGTTGGAAAATTCGTTTCGTGGCAATATCCAGACGATTTTCATTGAGCGGCATATTGAAAGGCTTTTTAGAATATACTCGGCATTTAAGATGACCCCTGATTTTTCAGTTGACTTTTTTCGTTTCAAAAGTCATCTTATATGCCGGAAAATACGGTATATTTAAAGTGTGTTTAGAGGTTTGTGTGTGTAACTTTAAGGAAATGTTTTAAATATAAATGGGCTTGTAATAAATTAATGCTCCATCTATCAGTTGGTTTGAAAGAAGATGCATTTGTAAGACTGATGCTTAATATCAGACACTGATAGATTTAAGCTTTAAGACAGCAGAATTGCCTTTTATATTATTCATCACTCCTCAGTTCCAAACAGTGCCTGTCTAGCACAGAGGAAGTACTCAATAGTTCTAGGTTGAATGAATAAGGGGAAAACAGTATTATATTTGTCGGTAAAACAAGGTTACTAAAATCATTTAAGTCTCACTACTAGTTAAATGATTATTCCATATCAAGGCAAAACCCTTAAAACTACAATCTGTTTCTGAGACAATTAAAGAGAAAACAAGTTATTGGAAATAAATTTATGCTTTGGATGAAATTTCCTGAAGAAATAAAAATCACACGAATAAAGATCACACTGAAATAAGAAATAAAGATCACACTGATAGATCCATCCTCTGATGGACGGTTACATGTGGGGAGAATCCTGAGCAGATAGGGATCCTGTTGCACCAAACACATCAGTTCAAGTGATAAGTTGAGATTGAGCTGCTCCTTGTACATTCTTCTTTTGAACAATAATGCAAGAATGAAAACTCAGCATCTAGCAATAGTACAAAAAAATGTCCTAAAGTATCATTTGTTCCAATCAAGCCAACCCCAACAGAGACTATGTAGACTTTTAGAAAATATTACCTGAGAAATAAAAAAGGAAGAGAAGCTGAATGGGTTTTTTGCTAATCTATCCCCCTTAATTTGCTTTATAACTATAATTTCCATTGCATATTCCTTTTTCCTTTTATAAGGGCTTAAGTTAATCTGATAATCTAGGTCAACTAAATGGTTGGCTTTTTTTTTTTTTTTTTTGGTGGTGGTGGTTGTGATAGCAATTGGGGTAGCACAATGTTCTGGGAAGCAAACCCAAACAGATGTTTAACAGTAAGTGACAGTAGTCTAGTCTTTGCTGTGCCCGACAAACTCTGATAAGGTGTGTCTTCATTATCATGTTTCCAGAATTCTTTTGATTTTGTCTAAATGCACTGATTGTTCTGTAATGAGCTGTTTACCTTCCAAGTATTAAAGTTATTGCTCTGTTTATGTTTGTAACACATCTATTTTCAGTACATCATGGTCTGAGAACATAGTCGATAAAATTTTCATCCTCTTGTTTTTATGGAAGTATGTTTTATGGCCCAGCATGTGGTCTCTCTTGGATAATGCCCTATGTGTACTGAAGAAGAATGTGTATTCACATTTGTGGGAATGAAAAGCCCTATTTATATCTATCAAGTCCCTATCTTCCAGTTTTTCCTTCAGAAGTGACTCTCAGGGCCAGAGAGATAGCACAGCAGTGTTTGTCTTGCAAGCAGTCTACCCAGGACCTAGGTGGTTGGTTCGAATCCTGGCATCCCAAATGGTCCCCAGGAGCTATTTCTGAGCAGACAGTCAGGAGTAACCCCTGAGCACAGCTGTGTGTGAACCAAAAACCAAAAAAAAAAAAAAAAAAAGAAAAGAAAAGAAAACAAAACAAAACAAAACAAAAGAAAAAAGAAGTGACTCTCAGATTAATGGAATTGACTTGAATATTTTGAGGCTTATGCTCAGGTATATGAGCAACCAATTTTTTAATAAAATGGGTAAGAAATATGAAGTATATCAAGGAAAGCCTCTTAAAAAGTGGTATTGGCAAAACTGGTCAGCTATATGCACAAAAAGTGAACTCAGATCTTTTATTAAAGATGTGTACAAAAGCCAATAAAATGGATTAAACATATTAATATTAAACTGAAACCATAAGATATATAGAGGAAAACATGGCATAACATTTCGTGACATCTTTAAGTATGAAATATCACTGACCAAACAAGTAGAAGTAAAGATAAACAAGGAAATGACGACTAGAATACAAAGACTACTCACAGAATGGCAGAAACTATTCAATACCCATCTGATAAAGTGTTAATATTTAATATATACAAGCACTGGTAGCACTTAGCAAGGAAAAAAAATAACCTTATCCATCTATCTGTCATAAACATATCACCACATTTTATAAGAGAATACTACCAGAAATTGTTCATCAACTTAGAGGCTTTGGGAACCACTGATTTACTAAAAATTTCAAGATTATTTGGCCATCAAAGACATATGCAAAAGTGTTTAATTTTATCATTTTAAAACTTAATATTTAAACTACCTGCTCTACTCTCATTCTTTTTGTAAGTAGAAAATAGATCTTTTTGGCTCCCTTTATTTCGAACTATGATTTTAGAGGTGGCTGACTAGACTTCAGAGACATGTTGTGTCATGGATCAGAGCTTAGAGCATATATGAATGTTCTTGTGTGAGCATGTGCATTTAACACCCATTCCCTATTGATGGGTTATCACTGCTTAGTTGTAGAAAATTAAGAGGATTTTCTGAGGATATTCAGTACCAAATTTGGCTCAACAACTATCTAACTTGATGTTACATTACAAAAAATTCTATATATTTATCGTTCTTTTTAAATTTACATTGCATGGTTTAATTTAGAAAAGTTACAGATATTTATAATACAGTATTTATTAGAGAGAAATCAAAGTTCTTTTTGCTATAAGTTCAATGTTTATGGATCTTGGCGCTGCCAGGAAAGGGTTACAGAATAAACTAACACTAACTAGGAGAACACTCCACAATCATGTTCCTATATGGTTGTATGTGGGAATCAAGAACCACAAGTGAGTTCACTGCAGCTTATTAAAAATGTAGTGGTCAAGGGTTAGCTCAAGTAGCTGGAGCTCACACAGAAGGCCCAGGTTAGGGTCTATGCCTACTACAATCTCCTGAAAAATAATAAACACAAGTTTGATTGATTTGATCCAACTATACCTTCCTAGGAATATACCCTAGGAACACAAACATCCAATACAAAAATCCCTTCCTCATACTTATATTCATCACAGCACTTTTCACAATAGCCAGACTCTGGAAATAACCAAGATGCTCTTCAATAGATGAATGGCTAAAGAAACTGTGGTACAAATACACAATGAAATATTATGCAGCTATCAGGAGAAATGAAGTCATGAAATTTTCCTATACTTGAATGTGCATGGAATCTATTATGTTGAATCAAATTAATCAGAGGGAGAGAGAGAGACAGAATATTCTTACTCAGCTATGGGTTTTAAGAAAAATAAAAGACATTATTGTAATAATGCCCAGAGATGAGGGCCGGAAGGACTGACTCAAGATATGAAGCTCACTACAAAGAGTGATGAGTGCAGTTAGAGAAATAACTATGCTGAGAACTATCATAACAATGCTAGTGAGTGAGGGATGTAGAGGACCTGTCTAGAATGCAGGGGGGTGAGGGAGGGAAGAGATGAGGGCACTGGTGATGGGAAAGTTGCACGGGTGAAGGGGGGTGTTCTTGTTATGACTGAAACCCAACTACAATTATGTTTATGATCACTTGTTTAAATAAAGAAATTATTTAATTTAAAAAAAAAGAAAGTAGAGCAGGGAGAGCTGCTAGTGAAGGCTGGACAAAGGAGAAGAGTACCTCATGAAGTGTTTCAGCTGTATATTGATGTTTGAGACTTAGAAACAGGCCCCTCTGTACAATGCCAAGTTTATATTTTCTCACTCAAATATGAATGGGAAAGAGAAGACTCAGGAAGCCATTGGTACAGTTCTTGGAACCTAGGTCCTCTCATTGACATATACATATTTCTTGCTACATGGCACTGTCTCACCTGGATCTAGTTGTAAAGTTTATTTCGAAAGTTGAAGGCCTCTCTTAGTACTGCTGGATTCTCAGAGAGCCCTCTATGGCCTTTTACTTTATTTTGAGTGCTGGTCCCCATTTACTAGAGGACAGTACTAGAAAAATTATTGTTCTTTTTTTTTTCTTAGAAAATGTTCTGTGGGTTCTCCAAAAATGGCCACACATTGTGTAGAAGCCACCAGTCAAGGCTGTCGGCTTCTAGTTGCCTTAATAGAAGTATTCAAGTTGTGTGAGTAGGGAGCTGGATATCCTATAGAAGAGGGGTTCCTGTTTTCATTTGAAAACATTATGAGTAATAGAACATTTAAAATTAATTTCAGATTAAGATTTTAGTTCTCACCTGGCTGCAGTAATTCTCTTCTTTCCTGGATGTGTGAGTCTTCCTTTTGTAACATTATTATTCTTTTTTTTTTGGTTTTTGGGCCACACCCGGCGGTGCTCAGGGGTTACTCCTGGCTGTCTGCTCAGAAATAGCTCCTGGCAGGCACGGGGACCATATGGGACACCGGGATTCGAACCAACCACCTTTGGTCCTGGATCGGCTGCTTGCAAGGCAAACGCCGCTGTGCTATCTCTCCAGGCCCACATTATTATTCTTAAGAAAAAATCTTTGTGAATAAAATGAACAACAAGACTTTAAAAATATATATATTTTAGGTGAAATTGATGACTTTTGGAAAATACATGTTTGTTGAGATTTTAAGTAAGGGGTTCTGAAAATTTCTCAACAACTTTAGACTTCATAAAGAAACTACATGGTATAGTGTAATGAACCCTAGTGCAGAAATAAAACACTTTAATTTGAACAACAGAACTTCAACTTAGTCACTTGTTTTACTGTCCAAATTAAATACTCTAAGCCTGTTTTCATCCCTAACATGGACTGAAATGCCTGACAGATATGGCCAATTTGAAATATCAAAATGACAGTGTTTGAAATATAGTTTTGGCACAAAAACTTTGTTCCTTTCTCCTGTCATAAAAGACAATTGCTTGGTGTCAGTGTAAGATTTACTCCTTCTCCATTAGTTTAGTATATGAAAACATTCGAATAATTATGTGACAGTCCCATTTTACCTTACCTTGTTTTATTCATACTGCTCAGTCAACATAGTATCAATTCTGAATTCAGTCAGTTCCAGTCCCTTTGCCAAGAATTCTGGCACTCCTTTTATGGCCTGAAAAGAGATATTCCTTTCTGGAAAGCATTTAAATCACAATGATACACTAGCTCATCTTTGTTTGAATGGTACACTTCAAATACTGGTTATAAAATATCAAAAGATACATAATTATTTTTCCAATACATTGAAAATAATGAAACATATATCTAAAGAAATAAGTCCTTAGACCAGTATGAACAAGATTATATCATAAGTGACATTTTTACAGCAAGATGTCTCCTAAAAAAATAAAAGAGCTCTATGAATTAGGTCAACTTTATTTTTTTCATATCTACCAAACAAGATTGGTTTTAGATTTCTGAAAATTTGGACTTATATTTCTATATTGATATATATTAATCAAATGGGAAAACATAAAAAAGACATTATAAAGACAAGCAAGAATTCACAGTCTAGAATTCATTGCCACTTAAACCCAATTTCAATCTCCAGCAACCCATATAATCTCCTGAACCTGCCAGAAGTGATGTCAGCACACAGAGCCAGGGGTAACTGCCAAGTGTAGGCCTAAAACAAACTCTAGGAAGAAAAAATAAAGATAAAAAAAGGCTCATGAAAAATAAATCAATTTGGTTCATGAAAATATGTATTAAAACAAAATCTTGGGCTGGAGAGGTTGTACAGTTTTTGCCTTGCATTCAGCTCACCCAGATTCGATTACTACACAGCCAAGGGTTCCCCAAGTACAATTAGAAATGATCCCTGAACACAGGACCAGCGGTGTGTCTAAAACAATGCATGATTTAGGGGTAAGAAAAGTGGATAAAACAAAAGGTTAAAAGTAGAGCTATAGGGGGGTTGAAGCAATACACAGCAGGAAGGCAGTGCCCCGGATGGACCCCACATCAATTCCCGGCATCCCACATTGTCCTCCAAGCCTGCCAGGAGTGATTTCTGAGAGCAGAGCCAGGAGTAATCCCTGAGTGCTGCTGGGTATGACCCACCCCTAAAAAGTAAAGATATACTGTATATACTTGAGTATAAACCGACCCTCCCCCCCTAATTTTACCCTAAAAACTGGAAAACTTAGTGAGTTGAGTATAAGCCGAGGTGGAAAATGCAGCAGCCACTGGTAAATTTCAAAAATAAAAATATATACCCAAAACAATCATAATTGAGGAATCAGTAGGTTAAATGCTTTTCAATATTCATTGCTAAAGAAAAAACTGTAAACTAGCAACAATAACTTTAAAACTTTAAATAAAATGCAGGAAAACTGTAGCTTAACAGGTAATCAAGCTAAATCACAAAGGATAATAAAATCCTTCAATTCCTCATCTGTATGTCTAAACAGAGCTTCAGCTGTATCTGATGTGAGGGTTTCAGCCTAGACATTGTCATCATCACTGAGTTTGCAGATATCATCATCCCTGTTGTTGGTCTCATACAAAGCGCACAATATTGTGGATTGAATAGTTCAGTGGCATCCAGTTCAGTTCAGCTGCCTATCTCTTCAGCTCAGCCCAGACTTGTGGACTGAGCTGAAGCATCGCCCCCTCTAGCAGACGGTGGAAGAGGACTGGAGACTACGTGCATTTGATTCTGTGTGCATGCACCAAATCAAATAACCTGTATGACTCAAGTATAAGCCAAATTTGGGGTTTTTGGCACAAATTTTGTGCCCCAAAACTCGGTTTATACTCGAGTATATAGGGACATTGGAAGTACCATACATTGGAACACAGAATCATGCGTAACCCCTGAGTATTTGGATATGGCCTCAAAACAAAAGTAAACAACAAAAAAGGCCCTCAAAAACTATACATGTACTTGTATATCTACTGTTAATACATTTATTTCATGATCACTCCAGTAAAACATTGAGGATTAGACATATGTTTTCAGAAATTTTACACAATATGGAGAACAGTTGTTTCCTTTTGAAGGCCACCAATTAACATAATTCAATAGGTCAAACTTTATATCAAACCATGTCAGAAGGAAGCCTTTAAGTTCATCAGTTTTCTAGATTTCTTTGTCAGACAAAGAAAGTTCTTCTGGGCAAAATAAATAAATAAATAAATAAATAAATAAATAAAATTATTGAGGGATAAACACTTCTGGGATAAGATGGGTAAATTACCCACAATCCAAAAATTGGTACAAAATCTTACCTAAGGTAAATGGCATACAGCAAAAATAAATAAACAAATAAATAAAAAAAAAAACCCAAGACCATTACTTTGTATAAAAGTGTCTGTGTGCTTAGAATAAAAATAACCAAGGAAATAATTCTAAAGTCTAAAATAACAAACCTATAATAAAATCCAAAATGATATAGTTCCAGACACTCATATGGTCCCATAACTGGCATTGCATATGATCCCTTGTGCACTGCCAAGAGTGACCCCTGAGAACAGAATTCGAAGGAATTATGAAGCACAGAGGACTTGGCACCAAAAGGGGTAAAAAAAAGAAAGAAGAAGAAATCAAATATTAGATACTTCCATATATTAACATATGTGCTCCTCTTATTTTTGACCTTCATTTTAAGTCCTGCATATGTTTAATTTTTTAAGGAAATGAGACATTCCTAGAAACAATTGTGGGGTCCACCAGGACTCTTCCTATGTGAGGACAAATGAGGCCAGAGCTTCACATATGTAAGATTGTGTTCTACTACTTGAGCATATAAGTTTACCATATGTATATGGAAAGAGTAAACAATCAGCTCTATTACAACATAAAAAAATGCTGTGTATAAGTCATATCAAGATAGTCACAGATTAGTATCGTGAAGACAGCAAACATATTTTTCAGACTCTATCAGGCCCTTTATTTCTT